>NC_137867.1:26173249-26305749 GCF_963924005.1 Protomyctophum bolini | reverse complement strand
TCGCTAACAAACGAACATAAACTTTTTGACATGAGCAGCCATTCTATGGCAAGACCCAGACAAACCATGCAGCCTATAAGCAGCCAGCGATCAGACCTATTTGTCAAGTTAACAGAGTGTGGTTGTAATTGAAAGGGGTCACCAGAGAAGTTGAATTTCTCACAGACTTTACTCTCCTCTTCTCCTCTGCATGTTTCCAATTATGTCCTCTTTTCCCTCCGTCGCACTCAGAAAAACTCTAGTTTGATCGTTAATTGGTTTTGAAAGTGTGACCTCTCGTCTGCTTAATATTTTCCTCTGGCAGGAAATTCCATGAAAAGCAAACCATTACAACCATTACAGCTATTACGATCGCCACTGCCCTCCGAGGTTTAAATTAACGTTCGCACAGAGTCAGGGAGGGCACTGCTTAAATGTAATCTGGTTGAGAAAGTAATATATGGTGTAATCCGTTGAATTAGAAAAAAGGGACTTTGCATAAGCATTAGACTGAGAGTCATGTAAGTCATTTATATGTAATGTTATTTCTGCTGTCAAAAGCCATTAGATAATGTTAGGACAAACACTTAAAGATGGAGTGCCGTGATCCCCCCACCCCCTAAAACATGATCATCCGGTACTTTCTTTAAAAAAAACTGTGCAGAAAGTGTTAAAACTATGTTTTTATGTGGCCACACCCACCAGTTCATTAAGTATGCCTGGTTTTCACTTCATAATGTGGGAGGGGTTAGGGTTAAGATGTCACTAAAATGGTGTTATTTCAATTGGGCCTTTTGACTCAAAGGCTTTCAGCTTTAAGGAAGAAACCAAAAATACACAGGGAAGACATATTTGAATATTATAACCACACCTGGGGGTCTATTAAAGTAATGTTAACTCCATAGACACATGCAAAACAGAAAAAGTACAAAAATCACGGCACTCCATCTTTAACTCTATTTTTTTAATTGTAGTCTACTGTGTGTGTGTGTGTGTGTGTGTGTGTGTGTGTGTGTGTGTGTGTGTGTGTGTGTGTGTGTGTGTGTGTGTGTGTGTGTGTGTGTGTGTGTGTGTGTGTGTGTGAGTGAGTGAGTGAGTGAGTGAGTGCGATGTAATGCTAATGTAATGTTTCCTCTGGAAACTGGCTTTTTATGATACCTGTTAGTGATTCAAGTAATCAGATTACTGCAATCCTGTAATCTTTTTAGAAGTACTCCATTACTCCCAAACCTCCATTCACACATTAGCTTTTCTTACAAAGAAGAAGAAGGGAAAGAAAAGTCAAACTTTCTGTTCTGTGATCCTTTGTTTAGCCTCGGGGGCCTGAAGCTGCACGTTCACACACACAGGTCCCCAGTTCCCATGGCAAAAACCACGATGATTGATGGCTGAAAATTGTAACTGTATTTGCTTTAGTGAATTGACTGAATTCCCTGGTGAATAATGTGGTTTAAATGTCTGTGGGAGCTGGCAGACTCCTGCGTTGCGCTGATAGGACTGTTAGCACAGAGGAGGTGTGGAGAGGTAGGCAGTGGTTTTAATAAGAGAGGTCAAGGTAGGGTTGTAGTGAAGTATCTGAAGTGTGTGTGTGTGTGTGTGTGTGTGTGTGTGTGTGTGTGTGTGTGTGTGTGTGTGTGTGTGTGTGTGTGTGTGTGTGTGTGTGTGTGTGTGTGTGTGTGTGTGTGTGTGTGTGTGTGTGTGTGTGTGTGTGTGTGTGTGTGTGTGTGTGTGTGTGTGAATGGTGCATTTATATAGCGCCTCTATCCAAGGCGCTTTACATAGATCTGAATCTGGTCTCTGTGTTCACATTGAACTGGATCTGGTCTATCTGTGTTCACATTGAACTGGATCTGGTCTATTTGTGTCCAGGTGATCCTGAAGGACCGAGTGGGATCTCCTCTGTTCCTCATGGACGTCAAGAAGGTGTTCCCGGTCTCCTGGACCTACACCTGGTCTCCTGTGGCCCTGGACTCCATTCACATCCTACAGCAGGTCTAGACCTACACCTGGTCTCCTGTGGCCCTGGACTTAAAACACAAACCCCACCAGCCTCAACCTGGGCTTCTTACAGCAGGTCTAGACCTACACCTGGTCTCCTGGACCTACACCTGGTCTCCTGGACCTACACCTGGTCTCCTGGACCTACACCTGGTCTCCTAGACCTACACCTGGTCTCCTAGACCTACACCTGGTCTGCTGGACCTACACCTGGTCTGCTGGATCTACACCTGGTCTCCTAGACCTACACCTGGTCAAGTGACCTGAAATGTACACCTGTAAACGTTGAACTCCTTCCAAATGAAAAATGACTCTGAGAGTGTTCATTTGGTGTGGACTGGCCTTAACTCTGAGAGTGTTAACCCATTCTGACCTGAGATCAGATTCTATAAAATGTTCTTCTACATCCTGACAGTTTTCTGAAAAAGCTATGTTTCTATTTTAGTCGTTCTTGGATTTTTCAAAAATAGCAGACCTACAAGCTCGTACTATGAGCTTGTAGATCTGCTATTTTTCAATAGCTAAAGCATAACATAATGCCAACACCAAAATGGGTTAATTTGGTCTAGGACAAAAAATGTCGCTCGACTGCCTTTTTAAACTAAATGAAAACTAAAACTAGGCTATGATGACTAAAACTATGACTAAATCATATACTGACAATTTTATCGACAAATAATCTCTGGTTGTTCCAAATTTCTCAGTTTATATATTCAACAAATATAACCAAATGGACCCTTACGGGTCTGTATCTCTGAGTGTAACACATGGAACCAAATAGACCCTTATGGGTCTGTAACTTATAACACATGGAACCATATGGACCCTTACAGGTCTGTAACTTATAACACATGGAACCATATGGACCCTTACAGGTCTGTAACTTATAACACATGGAACCAAATAGACTCTTACTGGTCTGTATCTCTGAGTGTAACACATGGAACCAAACAGACCCTTACAGGTCTGTAACTCAGAGTGTAACACATGGAACCAAATGGACCCTTACATCTGTAACCAGACATCATCCAATCATGTTTACATTGCTATGTGCAACAAAACAGGTGATAATCAACTGCATTTGAATGAAATAAATTAATATATATAATATAATACATATTTTTCTTGAACGATGCGTTCTGTGATGTCAGAGACACTGTGATGCGTTCTGTGATGTCAGAGCCTCGGCATCATCAATAGGATGTACTATTACTCGAACGAAAATAAAAGCTTGTTATTATTCCCTGACATAATTTTATAGCTAAATGGACAGAATTCTATTTTATTTGAATGATGAAACCCAGCTGCCATTAATAGATGGAAATTGCGGAAATGGAAATTGCGGAAATGGTAATTGCGGAAATTGCTCTTCACTTATAGCTATCTATTTTCAGGTAGATTGTTTTATTTTACTCAGTCAGCCATATCACTACTCATTTTTTTTCATGAAAAAGGTCATAGCTGGGTAATCTATTTTCAGGCAAATTGTGTTTATTGTATTTTATTTTACTCAGCCATAACAATTTATTTTCTGTTAACCAACTTGCTGGCTGGCAGGCAGGCAGACAGCTACTCATAGACAGGCAGACAGACAGACAGCTACTAATGGAGAATTGGACAGGCAGGCAATCAGACAGCTACTCATGGACAATTGGACAGGCAGGAAGGCAGACAGCTACTCATAGACAGACAGACAGCTACTCATGGACAATTGGACAGGCAGGAAGGCAGACAGCTACTCATAGACAGACAGACAGCTACTCATAGACAATTGGGCAGGCAGGCAGACAGCTACTCATAGACAGACAGACAGCTACTCATGGACAATTGGACAGGCAGGAAGGCAGACAGCTGCTAGATGGCTGCTGGTGCTCATTTGCCTGATTGAACACCTGTTAAAGGCTGATGGTGGTGACACTCAAACAAATATCAAACAAGATGGCGGAATAAACAAACCTATAAAGGCTGATACAGACAGCCACAGACACACACGTCCTTGTGTTTATTAATATAAGCCTTTATAACCAACCAAAGGGTGAAATAATGCACGTGCGTGCGTGAGTGCATGAGTGCGTGTGTGTGTGTGTGTGTGTGTGTGTGTGTGTGGTGCACACAGCAGTTACATCAACAGTGGATGATCCAAACACTCTGACTAACGGACCAATGACGGACGGACTAGTTGAACAGGTGACCGGATCCAGTGGGCGGGGCTTTGGATTTAAATAGGAGCGGCCATGTTTTTTCCCAGCATGCTGTTTGGTTTGGGATCCACTTCATGCTGTCTGTTCCAAGGTAAGAAGCGTTTGTTTGAGAAACACGGTTTTATCCTTGAGCACTGTTGTTGTTTAGACATTAAGATGATTTATAGGACTGTTTATTGTTTAAACAGAGTATTTATAAGACTGTTGTTTATTGTGACACTAAATGGACAACAATGTCAGCAATGTTTGTCCTTTTATAGGACGCGTTCTTTGGCCTTGGGCCTCGATCACACAAAAAAAAACATTTGTTTTGTCTGTTTAATGGCCGCCCCAATGCATTTCCAATGGGAGGCACATGCTTTGACCAAACTTTTGTGTTTGATTTTGGGGGGCAATCAAACACAGGCAGAGCCCAGAACATATGCTTATGTGTGACTGAGGCCTTGGGCCTTGATCGCAACAAAAGCATTGTCTTGTCTGTGAAAATGGCTGATCTACAAGCTCACAATGCATTGTGAATGTGATGTGACACATTGTGAGCTTTTAGATCTGCTATTTTCAAAAGGTTTTTTTCTGTTCAAAATGACCAAGTATGCAGATTGTCCCATTTGAAATGTTTAAGTAGCCTACATTTTGATGCCAAAACCTTTTAACTTTGACTCAAGTTATATAATGTAGATTTTGAAGTTTAGATTTTTTTTTACCAATATCTTAAAGGGACAATTCACTTTAAAAAACTAACTTTTTGTCATTGTATTATCTACTCGGGTTTATTTGAACACTACAGACAGTTTTTAAGTTAAAATGCTAAAAAGCAAAAATGAATATTTAAATACTGAATCAAGCAACTTAAAAGCTGTCTGCAGTGTTCACATAAGCCTGAGTAGACGATAAAGTGAAATATCCTTTTAATATTATATGAATTTTACAATGTATGAAATCTGGATAAAGAGTAATGTTGTTTTTATTTATGTCTTGCAGGTTAATCATGTGACCTTGGTGTCATGTGTGACCTTGGATGGGGTCATCAGGAGATGGCTGGTATTGATAATAGAGTGTCTACTCGGCTGAGCTGAAACGTATAACGGTGTCAACGAACGCTCCCTGAGATTACGAGGCGTACGGTGCTCGGGACGTATTGTGCCATACAACCTACGCGGCTCTATTAATACCGGCTATCTTCAACTGAGCGACGGAAGCCCCCCCATGGTATGTACCTGGATTACATGTGGCTGTAGTAGAAACAAGGGCAGTGTCACCATTACATGTCAAGTTGACCATTCATTGTCATACATATGATTTTACATATGTTTGGGTGAAAAACCTTACTGAGGTTTTTATGTGTTTTTAGTATTTCAATGTGTCCATGATTTCATGGACACTTCCTACCCAGACTACAATTCCCATAATGCTTTGGTGCACTGCTCCTTGTGCATAGGGGAGGGCTGTCTTACTGAGACAACATGTAGTCTAGGGAGGAAGTGAGCCCATTGTCCATGACATCATGGAGCCCATGGACACTTTTGAAATACTACATATCTAAAAACGACGATTACCCACATAAAAAACCCAGGAAAGTGTTTCTTGTCTCCCAAACATCATTAAAATAAGCTCTGGTTGCAAAAGGGGTGAAGTCGCCGTTTAATGGGTTGAATCATTAAAGCTGCTATAAGCAATATGTCAAATGTAATTACTTTAAAAAAAAATGGTATTCAGACTGCCAGCAATGGGTAAAACAATATTGTCTCTGACACATCTTGGGGTCACAATCTGCATTCAAAGATGTTCCTAGCTTTGTCATTGGTCGATTTGCCTGTCTACTTCCTGATTGGTCAGTCATTTTGACCGGGTTCTTTTTTTTTTCTCTGACCAATGACAAAGCTTCTAGGAATATCTTTGACTGCAGATTGTGGCCCCTAGATGTATCGCAGAGACTAAATAATGTGTGTTTTACTCATTGCTGAATGAAATAAAAATCATTAAAATTGACATTATTGCTTATAGGAGCTTTAATCACAATTTGTGACAATAATAAAGTAAGATATTGGTGACACAGCTTCCAGTGACTGTTATGACTTACAAAATGTCATCCTGTAGGCCGACAACTAAATAGATATATTTTTTTCTTGTCATTTCAGAACGTGAAGCTGACAAGGCGACGTCGGTATTGAAGGTACAGTGCTGTTGCCACTCCTGGGTGCTGTTGGCAGTGAAGGTTAGTAATGAACCTTTTGATTCCTGATGCTTGTGTAAGTGGGCTACATGCTACATGCTACCATACCATAGGTTGTCATTCGCACCGTGTATCGTTTCACGTAATCTGTGTATAATGCCACTCTACATCACATGCCGCAATGTGATTTATGTATTGTTTAACATAATTTACGGGTAAAGCTGTCGCGTCACGTCACATCACATTATGTATGTTCTGTTGTAGTCTTTCTGTGCTGTTTTCTGTGTCGAGTTATTAGAATTTCTATTTCCTTTCTCTTTTAATAAAAAAAAGTATTTTTTTTATTTCTCCTTGCCCATTGCCCTAGTTCTTCACTAGTGGACTGTGTGTACAAAATGTGATTTGGCGTCATGCGACTTATTTCCGGTATCATTATGGTAGCATGTAGCCTGCTTAACACTGTTTACAGCCTTCTATGCTGTAGATCTGTCCAAACTAACAGGAAGAAAATTATGGCAGATTTTCTTCGTTGGTTAGTTTGTTTTGTTTAGTGCTGATATTGAAGGTAAGTGGGCGTAGTTTATTATCTTTTGATGTCGGGCAGAAACCTTGTATCTCCATAGTTCAACCTTTTGTAAATTAATTTCCTTACTTGGTCATGCTACAGTGTCACACACTAAAGTAGCAAATAGCTGATCTACAAGCTCACGATGCAAAGATCATCCATTATTGAATATAACCTATTAGTATCGAACATGCACGGTTTCTACCCCGACCTTTCATCTTCTCTTCTATTCTTTGCTTTAATAAAGTTATTGTTTTTTCTGGTCAGAGTTTTTAATCGCATTTTGCTTTATTTTTCATAAGTAATTTCTTTCTTTCCTATCTATCACTAGTTCTTCACTAGTGTATGTGGTGCGTGTGTCGGGTCGTGTCTCTCATACAGTTTCTAATCATTTGATTGGAGCTGTATCGTTTCACGTCATTTGCGTTGTGTCATTTGCTGGTAAAGCGCCATCACGTCAGTTCACATCAGATATGAACACAGGCCGGTATGTGATGTGCATTTATGTGATATTTTTATGTGATTATTTCACAAATTGCGGATAGCTCGTTGCACGCCATGCACTCTGTTCATTGCTCTTGTGTTCTAATGTCATCCTCAGTGTTGTATGTATGTTGTGTTCTCATGTTCATAGTGTTGCTGTATTGCTGACAAATACTGGGGTCCAAAGAATGCTTCTGCCATTGCATAATTTGCACCTCGTATAATTTGTCAATCGTCCACAAATGGAATAAATTGTAATGTATATTTAAATGTGGGCAATTCTTTTGAAAACATTTTAAAATAGAAATGTGGGACAACTGGCTAGAAAGACTGGCCACAAACCTAAGGCCAACTGCTTGGGCGGAGACCAAGAATATTTTTGTTTTGTTCATGTTCATAAAGCGCTCCAAGTGCTTTAAGTGAGAAGTCCAGCAGCAAACCTCTAGGTCATAAGAGCATTGTTTGTGCTATATTATCAGATCCAATTTGTGAGTATAAAGCTTCAACTAAGCCCACATCACATATGAACACAGGCCCGGTATGTGATGTGTGTTTATGTCTCGTATCATTTCACATTGGTGAGTAAGGCTTCATCACGTCATCCCCACATCACATGATGAATTTAGGGTTAGGGCTAGGGTTAGGTATGTGATGTGGATTGATGTGATGTATGTCTTTTATAATGTGCGAGTGAAGCTTCATCGTGTCAGTTCACATCACATTATGTGGTGTGTATTGATGTGATTTATTTATGCTGCCATTTGCAGCTAAAACTTAATTCATGCCGGTCAGTAGGCGAGGCATTGACGATGGGCCTATGACCCAAAGGTTTTCTGCTGCACTTTTCACTTTTAGCACTTTGCAGCTCTTTATGAGCACGGAAAAATAAAATATTTTCTTAGTTTATGTCTCAGGAGTTTTCCTTAGTCTTCTTCTCGATTTCAATTGTAAGACATAATCATGGCTATCATTTATAGTCCATTATGATTCAAATTATTATGAATGTGATTGCTTTTGGACCTGTAAATTACAACAAAACAAACTAAGGCACTGGTGTGGTACTACTGGTTTACCAGAATGGGGTTCAACTCCCTGCGGTGCCCTCAATTTGTTGTATTTGCATGGTTCATTTTCTGCTCATTGTTGCCTTTTCAGAGATGATAACCCCCAGGTTCTTTACTGCGTTTGTACTCCCTACATTTGGGTTACAAGTCTATTTAGGGACAAACGAAGGTACTCTTGGTTTTCTCTTCTCCTTCCACCAAAAATGGCAGTCCACGGTCACACTCGGCAGTCAGTTGGGGGTTGGGGGTCCATATTAGAAGTCCATGGAACTTTTTTTCAAATCCTCGTTTTTCAGTATGCCGTTTTTCATTTGAGGATTTGAAAAAATAGACTAATCATTCCAAGATCATGGACTATAGCCCATGGTCTCGGAATGATTTTCGTTCCATAGTGAGGCGGCATAGCTAACCTATCGTTCATTTTATGACGTAAGCGCCAAATTTGGCAGAAGTTTTGACAGATATATTGGTAACGAAACTGGATATTGGGCCATCCCAAATTCTTATTCTGGTGGGTGTGGCAGCCATTTTTCAAAATGGGCGCCAGCGGTTTTGTCAAATCTTCCTAAACGTCCCTCTAGCAGCTACAATATTTGCTGTAGAAGACTGAAATGTTGCATGAAGGTCATGTGCTTTCAGACCAATTGGCTAAAAGGGGTGGGGGAGATGCAATGGGAGTGGCCTATCATAAAATGTGCATAACTTCGAAGTAGACATACAAATTTTGTTTTCATTATTACATTTTTTTTCCAAAAATGATGAAAAACGGCGCGCTATAGTATGCCGTACGATATAGGCTATAGCCCATGGTCCAAAATGATGAGAAACGAGGCTAACTTTTTTTTTCAAAATTTCAAAAAACATGGGCTATAACCCATCGTTTTTGTCATTTTGTCATTTTTTTCAAAAATGATAAAACGGCTCGCTATAGTATGCCGTACGATATGGGCTATAGTCCATGGTCCAAAATGATGAGAAACGAGGCTAACTTCTTTTTTCAAATTTCAAAAAACATGGGCTATAACCCATCGTTTTTGTCATTTCGTCATTTTTTTCAAATCCTCAAAAATGATGAAAAATGGCGCGCTATAGTATGCCGTACGATATGGGCTATAGCCCATGGTCCAAAATGATGAGAAACGAGGCTAACTTTTTTTTTCAAAATTTCAAAAAACATGGGCTATAACCCATCGTTTTTGTCATTTCGTCATTTTTTTCAAATCCTCAAAAATGATGAAAAATGGCGCGCTATAGTATGCCGTACGATATGGGCTATAGCCCATGATCCAAAATGATGAGAAACGAGGCTAACTTTTTTTTTCAAAATTTCAAAAAACATGGGCTATAACCCATCGTTGTCATTTCGTCATTTTTTTCAAATCCTCAAAAATGATGAAAAACGGCTCGCTATAGTATGCCGTACGATATGGGCTATAGTCCATGGTCCAAAATGATGAGAAACGAGGCTAACTTTTTTTTTCAAAATATCAAAAAACATGGGCTATAACCCATCGTTTTTGTCATTTTGTCATTTTTTTTCAAATCCTCAAAAATGATGAAAAACGGCTCGCTATAGTATGCCGTACGATATGGGCTATAGTCCATGGTCCAAAATGATGAGAAACGAGGCTAACTTCTTTTTTCAAATTTCAAAAAACATGGGCAATAACCCATCGTTTTTGTCATTTCGTCATTTTTTTCAAATCCTCAAAAATGATGAAAAACGGCGCGCTATAGTATGCCGTACGATATGGGCTATAGCCCATGGTCCAAAATGATGAGAAACGAGGCTAACTTTTTTTTTCAAAATTTCAAAAAACATGGGCTATAACCCATCGTTTTTGTCATTTCGTCATTTTTTTCAAATCCTCAAAAATGATGAAAAACGGCGCGCTATAGTATGCCGTACGATATGGGCTATAGCCCATGGTCCAAAATGATGAGAAACGAGGCTAACTTTTTTTTTCAAAATTTCAAAAAACATGGGCTATAACCCATCGTTTTTGTCATTTCGTCATTTTTTTCAAATCCTCAAAAATGATGAAAAATGGCGCGCTATAGTATGCCGTACGATATGGGCTATAGCCCATGATCCAAAATGATGAGAAACGAGGCTAACTTATTTTTTCAAGATTTCAAAAAACATGGGCTATAACCCATCGTTGTCATTTCGTCATTTTTTTCAAATCCTCAAAAATGATGAAAAACGGCTCGCTATAGTATGCCGTACGATATGGGCTATAGTCCATGGTCCAAAATGATGAGAAACGAGGCTAACTTTTTTTTTCAAAATTTCAAAAAACATGGGCTATAACCCATCGTTTTTGTCATTTTGTCATTTTTTTTCAAATCCTCAAAAATGATGAAAAACGGCTCGCTATAGTATGCCGTACGATATGGGCTATAATCCATGGTCCAAAATGATGAGAAACGAGGCTAACTTCTTTTTTCAAATTTCAAAAAACATGGGCTATAACCCATCGTTTTTGTCATTTCGTCATTTTTTTCAAATCCTCAAAAATGATGAAAAACGGCGCGCTATAGTATGCCGTACGATATGGGCTATAGCCCATGGTCCAAAATGATGAGAAACGAGGCTAACTTTTTTTTTCAAAATTTCAAAAAACATGGGCTATAACCCATCGTTGTCATTTCGTCATTTATTTCAAATCCTCAAAAATGATGAAAAACGGCTCGCTATAGTATGCCGTACGATATGGGCTATAGTCCATGGTCCAAAATGATGAGAAACGAGGCTAACTTTTTTTTTCAAAATTTCAAAAAACATGGGCTATAACCCATCGTTTTTGTCATTTTGTCATTTTTTTTCAAATCCTCAAAAATGATGAAAAACGGCTCGCTATAGTATGCCGTACGATATGGGCTATAGTCCATGGTCCAAAATGATGAGAAACGAGGCTAACTTCTTTTTTCAAATTTCAAAAAACATGGGCAATAACCCATCGTTTTTGTCATTTCGTCATTTTTTTCAAATCCTCAAAAATGATGAAAAACGGCGCGCTATAGTATGCCGTACGATATGGGCTATAGCCCATGGTCCAAAATGATGAGAAACGAGGCTAACTTTTTTTTTCAAAATTTCAAAAAACATGGGCTATAACCCATCGTTTTTGTCATTTCGTCATTTTTTTCAAATCCTCAAAAATGATGAAAAACGGCGCGCTATAGTATGCCGTACGATATGGGCTATAGCCCATGGTCCAAAATGATGAGAAACGAGGCTAACTTTTTTTTTCAAAATTTCAAAAAACATGGGCTATAACCCATCGTTTTTGTCATTTCGTCATTTTTTTCAAATCCTCAAAAATGATGAAAAATGGCGCGCTATAGTATGCCGTACGATATGGGCTATAGCCCATGATCCAAAATGATGAGAAACGAGGCTAACTTATTTTTTCAAAATTTCAAAAAACATGGGCTATAACCCATCGTTGTCATTTCGTCATTTTTTTCAAATCCTCAAAAATGATGAAAAACGGCTCGCTATAGTATGCCGTACGATATGGGCTATAGTCCATGGTCCAAAATGATGAGAAACGAGGCTAACTTTTTTTTTCAAAATTTCAAAAAACATGGGCTATAACCCATCGTTTTTGTCATTTTGTCATTTTTTTTCAAATCCTCAAAAATGATGAAAAACGGCTCGCTATAGTATGCCGTACGATATGGGCTATAATCCATGGTCCAAAATGATGAGAAACGAGGCTAACTTCTTTTTTCAAATTTCAAAAAACATGGGCTATAACCCATCGTTTTTGTCATTTCGTCATTTTTTTCAAATCCTCAAAAATGATGAAAAACGGCGCGCTATAGTATGCCGTACGATATGGGCTATAGCCCATGGTCCAAAATGATGAGAAACGAGGCTAACTTTTTTTTTCAAAATTTCAAAAAACATGGGCTATAACCCATCGTTTTTGTCATTTCGTCATTTTTTTCAAATCCTCAAAAATGATGAAAAACGGCGCGCTATAGTATGCCGTACGATATGGGCTATAGCCCATGGTCCAAAATGATGAGAAACGAGGCTAACTTTTTTTTTCAAAATTTCAAAAAACATGGGCTATAACCCATCGTTTTTGTCATTTCGTCATTTTTTCAAATCCTCAAAAATGATGAAAAACGGCGCGCTATAGTATGCCGTACGATATGGGCTATAGCCCATGGTCCAAAATGATGAGAAACGAGGCTAACTTTTTTTTTCAAAATTTCAAAAAACATGGGCTATAACCCATCGTTTTTGTCATTTCGTCATTTTTTTCAAATCCTCAAAAATGATGAAAAACGGCACGCTATAGTATGCCGTACGATATGGGCTATAGCCCATGGTCCAAAATGATGAGAAACGAGGCTAACTTTTTTTTTCAAAATTTCAAAAAACATGGGCTATAACCCATCGTTTTTGTCATTTCGTCATTTTTTCAAATCCTCAAAAATGATGAAAAACGGCGCGCTATAGTATGCCGTACGATATGGGGTATAGCCCATGGTCCAAAATGATGAGAAACGAGGCTAACTTCTTTTTTCAAATTTCAAAAAACATGGGCTATAACCCATCGTTTTTGTCATTTCGTCATTTTTTTCAAATCCTCAAAAATGATGAAAAACGGCGCGCTATAGTATGCCGTACGATATGGGCTATAGCCCATGGTCCAAAATGATGAGAAACGAGGCTAACTTTTTTTTTCAAAATTTCAAAAAACATGGGCTATAACCCATCGTTTTTGTCATTTCGTCATTTTTTTCAAATCCTCAAAAATGATGAAAAATGGCGCGCTATAGTATGCCGTACGATATGGGCTATAGCCCATGATCCAAAATGATGAGAAACGAGGCTAACTTTTTTTTTCAAAATTTCAAAAAACATGGGCTATAACCCATCGTTGTCATTTCGTCATTTTTTTCAAATCCTCAAAAATGATGAAAAACGGCTCGCTATAGTATGCCGTACGATATGGGCTATAGTCCATGGTCCAAAATGATGAGAAACGAGGCTAACTTTTTTTTTCAAAATATCAAAAAACATGGGCTATAACCCATCGTTTTTGTCATTTTGTCATTTTTTTTCAAATCCTCAAAAATGATGAAAAACGGCTCGCTATAGTATGCCGTACGATATGGGCTATAGTCCATGGTCCAAAATGATGAGAAACGAGGCTAACTTCTTTTTTCAAATTTCAAAAAACATGGGCAATAACCCATCGTTTTTGTCATTTCGTCATTTTTTTCAAATCCTCAAAAATGATGAAAAACGGCGCGCTATAGTATGCCGTACGATATGGGCTATAGCCCATGGTCCAAAATGATGAGAAACGAGGCTAACTTTTTTTTTCAAAATTTCAAAAAACATGGGCTATAACCCATCGTTTTTGTCATTTCGTCATTTTTTTCAAATCCTCAAAAATGATGAAAAACGGCGCGCTATAGTATGCCGTACGATATGGGCTATAGCCCATGGTCCAAAATGATGAGAAACGAGGCTAACTTTTTTTTTCAAAATTTCAAAAAACATGGGCTATAACCCATCGTTTTTGTCATTTCGTCATTTTTTTCAAATCCTCAAAAATGATGAAAAATGGCGCGCTATAGTATGCCGTACGATATGGGCTATAGCCCATGATCCAAAATGATGAGAAACGAGGCTAACTTATTTTTTCAAGATTTCAAAAAACATGGGCTATAACCCATCGTTGTCATTTCGTCATTTTTTTCAAATCCTCAAAAATGATGAAAAACGGCTCGCTATAGTATGCCGTACGATATGGGCTATAGTCCATGGTCCAAAATGATGAGAAACGAGGCTAACTTTTTTTTTCAAAATTTCAAAAAACATGGGCTATAACCCATCGTTTTTGTCATTTTGTCATTTTTTTTCAAATCCTCAAAAATGATGAAAAACGGCTCGCTATAGTATGCCGTACGATATGGGCTATAATCCATGGTCCAAAATGATGAGAAACGAGGCTAACTTCTTTTTTCAAATTTCAAAAAACATGGGCTATAACCCATCGTTTTTGTCATTTCGTCATTTTTTTCAAATCCTCAAAAATGATGAAAAACGGCGCGCTATAGTATGCCGTACGATATGGGCTATAGCCCATGGTCCAAAATGATGAGAAACGAGGCTAACTTTTTTTTTCAAAATTTCAAAAAACATGGGCTATAACCCATCGTTGTCATTTCGTCATTTATTTCAAATCCTCAAAAATGATGAAAAACGGCTCGCTATAGTATGCCGTACGATATGGGCTATAGTCCATGGTCCAAAATGATGAGAAACGAGGCTAACTTTTTTTTTCAAAATTTCAAAAAACATGGGCTATAACCCATCGTTTTTGTCATTTTGTCATTTTTTTTCAAATCCTCAAAAATGATGAAAAACGGCTCGCTATAGTATGCCGTACGATATGGGCTATAGTCCATGGTCCAAAATGATGAGAAACGAGGCTAACTTCTTTTTTCAAATTTCAAAAAACATGGGCAATAACCCATCGTTTTTGTCATTTCGTCATTTTTTTCAAATCCTCAAAAATGATGAAAAACGGCGCGCTATAGTATGCCGTACGATATGGGCTATAGCCCATGGTCCAAAATGATGAGAAACGAGGCTAACTTTTTTTTTCAAAATTTCAAAAAACATGGGCTATAACCCATCGTTTTTGTCATTTCGTCATTTTTTTCAAATCCTCAAAAATGATGAAAAACGGCGCGCTATAGTATGCCGTACGATATGGGCTATAGCCCATGGTCCAAAATGATGAGAAACGAGGCTAACTTTTTTTTTCAAAATTTCAAAAAACATGGGCTATAACCCATCGTTTTTGTCATTTCGTCATTTTTTTCAAATCCTCAAAAATGATGAAAAATGGCGCGCTATAGTATGCCGTACGATATGGGCTATAGCCCATGATCCAAAATGATGAGAAACGAGGCTAACTTATTTTTTCAAAATTTCAAAAAACATGGGCTATAACCCATCGTTGTCATTTCGTCATTTTTTTCAAATCCTCAAAAATGATGAAAAACGGCTCGCTATAGTATGCCGTACGATATGGGCTATAGTCCATGGTCCAAAATGATGAGAAACGAGGCTAACTTTTTTTTTCAAAATTTCAAAAAACATGGGCTATAACCCATCGTTTTTGTCATTTTGTCATTTTTTTTCAAATCCTCAAAAATGATGAAAAACGGCTCGCTATAGTATGCCGTACGATATGGGCTATAATCCATGGTCCAAAATGATGAGAAACGAGGCTAACTTCTTTTTTCAAATTTCAAAAAACATGGGCTATAACCCATCGTTTTTGTCATTTCGTCATTTTTTTCAAATCCTCAAAAATGATGAAAAACGGCGCGCTATAGTATGCCGTACGATATGGGCTATAGCCCATGGTCCAAAATGATGAGAAACGAGGCTAACTTTTTTTTTCAAAATTTCAAAAAACATGGGCTATAACCCATCGTTTTTGTCATTTCGTCATTTTTTTCAAATCCTCAAAAATGATGAAAAACGGCGCGCTATAGTATGCCGTACGATATGGGCTATAGCCCATGGTCCAAAATGATGAGAAACGAGGCTAACTTTTTTTTTCAAAATTTCAAAAAACATGGGCTATAACCCATCGTTTTTGTCATTTCGTCATTTTTTCAAATCCTCAAAAATGATGAAAAACGGCGCGCTATAGTATGCCGTACGATATGGGCTATAGCCCATGGTCCAAAATGATGAGAAACGAGGCTAACTTTTTTTTTCAAAATTTCAAAAAACATGGGCTATAACCCATCGTTTTTGTCATTTCGTCATTTTTTTCAAATCCTCAAAAATGATGAAAAACGGCACGCTATAGTATGCCGTACGATATGGGCTATAGCCCATGGTCCAAAATGATGAGAAACGAGGCTAACTTTTTTTTTCAAAATTTCAAAAAACATGGGCTATAACCCATCGTTTTTGTCATTTCGTCATTTTTTCAAATCCTCAAAAATGATGAAAAACGGCGCGCTATAGTATGCCGTACGATATGGGGTATAGCCCATGGTCCAAAATGATGAGAAACGAGGCTAACTTCTTTTTTCAAATTTCAAAAAACATGGGCTATAACCCATCGTTTTTGTCATTTCGTCATTTTTTTCAAATCCTCAAAAATGATGAAAAACGGCGCGCTATAGTATGCCGTACGATATGGGCTATAGCCCATGGTCCAAAATGATGAGAAACGAGGCTAACTTTTTTTTTCAAAATTTCAAAAAACATGGGCTATAACCCATCGTTTTTGTCATTTCGTCATTTTTTTCAAATCCTCAAAAA
This sequence comes from Protomyctophum bolini, assembly GCF_963924005.1. Taxonomy (NCBI): domain Eukaryota; kingdom Metazoa; phylum Chordata; class Actinopteri; order Myctophiformes; family Myctophidae; genus Protomyctophum; species Protomyctophum bolini. Next base: position 26,288,957 of record NC_137867.1, on the reverse strand, counting down.
TGATGAAAAACGGCGCGCTATAGTATGCCGTACGATATGGGCTATAGCCCATGGTCCAAAATGATGAGAAACGAGGCTAACTTTTTTTTTCAAAATTTCAAAAAACATGGGCTATAACCCATCGTTTTTGTCATTTCGTCATTTTTTCAAATCCTCAAAAATGATGAAAAACGGCGCGCTATAGTATGCCGTACGATATGGGGTATAGCCCATGGTCCAAAATGATGAGAAACGAGGCTAACTTCTTTTTTCAAATTTCAAAAAACATGGGCTATAACCCATCGTTTTTGTCATTTCGTCATTTTTTCAAATCCTCAAAAATGATGAAAAATGGCGCGCTATAGTATGCCGTACGATATGGGCTATAGCCCATGGTCCAAAATGATGAGAAACGAGGCTAACTTTTTTTTTCAAAATTTCAAAAAACATGGGCTATAACCCATCGTTTTTGTCATTTCGTCATTTTTTCAAATCCTCAAAAATGATGAAAAACGGCTCGCTATAGTATGCCGTACGATATGGGCTATAGTCCATGGTCCAAAATGATGAGAAACGAGGCTAACTTCTTTTTTCAAATTTCAAAAAACATGGGCTATAACCCATCGTTTTTGTCATTTCGTCATTTTTTTCAAATCCTCAAAAATGATGAAAAACGGCGCGCTATAGTATGCCGTACGATATGGGCTATAGCCCATGGTCCAAAATGATGAGAAACGAGGCTAACTTTTTTTTTCAAAATTTCAAAAAACATGGGCTATAACCCATCGTTTTTGTCATTTCGTCATTTTTTTCAAATCCTCAAAAATGATGAAAAACGGCGCGCTATAGTATGCCGTACGATATGGGCTATAGCCCATGGTCCAAAATGATGAGAAACGAGGCTAACTTTTTTTTTCAAAATTTCAAAAAACATGGGCTATAACCCATCGTTTTTGTCATTTCGTCATTTTTTCAAATCCTCAAAAATGATGAAAAACGGCGCGCTATAGTATGCCGTACGATATGGGGTATAGCCCATGGTCCAAAATGATGAGAAACGAGGCTAACTTCTTTTTTCAAATTTCAAAAAACATGGGCTATAACCCATCGTTTTTGTCATTTCGTCATTTTTTTCAAATCCTCAAAAATGATGAAAAACGGCGCGCTATAGTATGCCGTACGATATGGGCTATAGCCCATGGTCCAAAATGATGAGAAACGAGGCTAACTTTTTTTTTCAAAATTTCAAAAAACATGGGCTATAACCCATCGTTTTTGTCATTTCGTCATTTTTTTCAAATCCTCAAAAATTATGAAAAACGGCGCGCTATAGTATGCCGTACGATATGGGCTATAGCCCATGGTCCAAAATAATGAGAAACGAGGCTAACTTTTTTTTTCAAAATTTCAAAAAACATGGGCTATAACCCATCGTTTTTGTCATTTCGTCATTTTTTCAAATCCTCAAAAATGATGAAAAACGGCGCGCTATAGTATGCCGTACGATATGGGGTATAGCCCATGGTCCAAAATGATGAGAAACGAGGCTAACTTATTTTTTCAAATTTCAAAAAACATGGGCTATAACCCATCGTTTTTGTCATTTCGTCATTTTTTCAAATCCTCAAAAATGATGAAAAATGGCGCGCTATAGTATGCCGTACGATATGGGCTATAGCCCATGGTCCAAAATGATGAGAAACGAGGCTAACTTTTTTTTTCAAAATTTAAAAAAACATGGGCTATAAGCCATCGTTTTTGTCATTTCGTCATTTTTTCAAATCCTCAAAAATGATGAAAAACGGCTCGCTATAGTATGCCGTACGATATGGGCTATAGTCCATGGTCCAAAATGATGAGAAACGAGGCTAACTTCTTTTTTCAAATTTCAAAAAACATGGGCTATAACCCATCGTTTTTGTCATTTCGTCATTTTTTTCAAATCCTCAAAAATGATGAAAAACGGCGCGCTATAGTATGCCGTACGATATGGGCTATAGCCCATGGTCCAAAATGATGAGAAACGAGGCTAACTTTTTTTTTCAAAATTTCAAAAAACATGGGCTATAACCCATCGTTTTTGTCATTTCGTCATTTTTTTCAAATCCTCAAAAATGATGAAAAACGGCGCGCTATAGTATGCCGTACGATATGGGCTATAGCCCATGGTCCAAAATAATGAGAAACGAGGCTAACTTTTTTTTTCAAAATTTCATAAAACATGGGCTATAACCCATCGTTTTTGTCATTTCGTCATTTTTTCAAATCCTCAAAAATGATGAAAAACGGCGCGCTATAGTATGCCGTACGATATGGGGTATAGCCCATGGTCCAAAATGATGAGAAACGAGGCTAACTTATTTTTTCAAATTTCAAAAAACATGGGCTATAACCCATCGTTTTTGTCATTTCGTCATTTTTTCAAATCCTCAAAAATGATGAAAAATGGCGCGCTATAGTATGCCGTACGATATGGGCTATAGCCCATGGTCCAAAATGATGAGAAACGAGGCTAACATTTTTTTTCAAAATTTCAAAAAACATGGGCTATAACCCATCGTTTTTGTCATTTCGTCATTTTTTCAAATCCTCAAAAATGATGAAAAACGGCTCGCTATAGTATGCCGTACGATATGGGCTATAGTCCATGGTCCAAAATGATGAGAAACGAGGCTAACTTCTTTTTTCAAATTTCAAAAAACATGGGCTATAACCCATCGTTTTTGTCATTTCGTCATTTTTTTCAAATCCTCAAAAATGATGAAAAACGGCGCGCTATAGTATGCCGTACGATATGGGCTATAGCCCATGGTCCAAAATGATGAGAAACGAGGCTAACTTTTTTTTTCAAAATTTCAAAAAACATGGGCTATAACCCATCGTTTTTGTCATTTCGTCATTTTTTTCAAATCCTCAAAAATGATGAAAAACGGCGCGCTATAGTATGCCGTACGATATGGGCTATAGCCCATGGTCCAAAATGATGAGAAACGAGGCTAACTTTTTTTTTTCAAAATTTCAAAAAACATGGGCTATAACCCATCGTTTTTGTCATTTCGTCATTTTTTCAAATCCTCAAAAATGATGAAAAACGGCGCGCTATAGTATGCCGTACGATATGGGGTATAGCCCATGGTCCAAAATGATGAGAAACGAGGCTAACTTCTTTTTTCAAATTTCAAAAAACATGGGCTATAACCCATCGTTTTTGTCATTTCGTCATTTTTTCAAATCCTCAAAAATGATGAAAAATGGCGCGCTAAAGTATGCCGTACGATATGGGCTATAGCCCATGGTCCAAAATGATGAGAAACGAGGCTAACTTTTTTTTTCAAAATTTCAAAAAACATGGGCTATAACCCATCGTTTTTGTCATTTCGTCATTTTTTTCAAATCCTCAAAAATGATGAAAAATGGCGCGCTATAGTATGCCGTACGATATGGGCTATAGCCCATGGTCCAAAATGATGAGAAACGAGGCTAACTTTTTTTTTCAAAATTTCAAAAAACATGGGCTATAACCCATCGTTTTTGTCATTTCGTCATTTTTTTCAAATCCTCAAAAATGATGAAAAACTGCTCGCTATAGTATGCCGTACGATATGGGCTATAGTCCATGGTCCAAAATGATGAGAAACGAGGCTAACTTCTTTTTTCAAATTTTAAAAAACATGGGCTATAACCCATCGTTTTTGTCATTTCGTCATTTTTTTCAAATCCTCAAAAATGATGAAAAATGGCGCGCTATAGTATGCCGTACGATATGGGGTATAGCCCATGGTCCAAAATGATGAGAAACGAGGCTAACTTATTTTTTCAAATTTCAAAAAACATGGGCTATAACCCATCGTTTTTGTCATTTCGTCATTTTTTCAAATCCTCAAAAATGATGAAAAATGGCGCGCTATAGTATGCCGTACGATATGGGCTATAGCCCATGGTCCAAAATGATGAGAAACGAGGCTAACATTTTTTTTCAAAATTTCAAAAAACATGGGCTATAACCCATCGTTTTTGTCATTTCGTCATTTTTTCAAATCCTCAAAAATGATGAAAAATGGCGCGCTAAAGTATGCCGTACGATATGGGCTATAGCCCATGGTCCAAAATGATGAGAAACGAGGCTAACTTTTTTTTTCAAAATTTCAAAAAACATGGGCTATAACCCATCGTTTTTGTCATTTCGTCATTTTTTTCAAATCCTCAAAAATGATGAAAAATGGCGCGCTATAGTATGCCGTACGATATGGGCTATAGCCCATGGTCCAAAATGATGAGAAACGAGGCTAACTTTTTTTTTCAAAATTTCAAAAAACATGGGCTATAACCCATCGTTTTTGTCATTTCGTCATTTTTTTCAAATCCTCAAAAATGATGAAAAACTGCTCGCTATAGTATGCCGTACGATATGGGCTATAGTCCATGGTCCAAAATGATGAGAAACGAGGCTAACTTCTTTTTTCAAATTTTAAAAAACATGGGCTATAACCCATCGTTTTTGTCATTTCGTCATTTTTTTCAAATCCTCAAAAATGATGAAAAATGGCGCGCTATAGTATGCCGTACGATATGGGCTATAGCCCATGGTCCAAAATGATGAGAAACGAGGCTAACTTTTTTTTTCAAAATTTCAAAAAACATGGGCTATAACCCATCGTTTTTGTCATTTCGTCATTTTTTTCAAATCCTCAAAAATGATGAAAAACGGCGCGCTATAGTATGCCGTACGATATGGGCTATAGCCCATGGTCCAAAATGATGAGAAACGAGGCTAACTTTTTTTTTTCAAAATTTCAAAAAACATGGGCTATAACCCATCGTTTTTGTCATTTCGTCATTTTTTCAAATCCTCAAAAATGATGAAAAACGGCGCGCTATAGTATGCCGTACGATATGGGGTATAGCCCATGGTCCAAAATGATGAGAAACGAGGCTAACTTCTTTTTTCAAATTTCAAAAAACATGGGCTATAACCCATCGTTTTTGTCATTTCGTCATTTTTTCAAATCCTCAAAAATTATGAAAAATGGCGCGCTAAAGTATGCCGTACGATATGGGCTATAGCCCATGGTCCAAAATGATGAGAAACGAGGCTAACTTTTTTTTTCAAAATTTCAAAAAACATGGGCTATAACCCATCGTTTTTGTCATTTCGTCATTTTTTTCAAATCCTCAAAAATGATGAAAAATGGCGCGCTATAGTATGCCGTACGATATGGGCTATAGCCCATGGTCCAAAATGATGAGAAACGAGGCTAACTTTTTTTTTCAAAATTTCAAAAAACATGGGCTATAACCCATCGTTTTTGTCATTTCGTCATTTTTTTCAAATCCTCAAAAATGATGAAAAACTGCTCGCTATAGTATGCCGTACGATATGGGCTATAGTCCATGGTCCAAAATGATGAGAAACGAGGCTAACTTCTTTTTTCAAATTTTAAAAAACATGGGCTATAACCCATCGTTTTTGTCATTTCGTCATTTTTTTCAAATCCTCAAAAATGATGAAAAATGGCGCGCTATAGTATGCCGTACGATATGGGCTATAGCCCATGGTCCAAAATGATGAGAAACGAGGCTAACTTTTTTTTTCAAAATTTCAAAAAACATGGGCTATAACCCATCGTTTTTGTCATTTCGTCATTTTTTTCAAATCCTCAAAAATGATGAAAAACGGCGCGCTATAGTATGCCGTACGATATGGGCTATAGCCCATGGTCCAAAATGATGAGAAACGAGGCTAACTTTTTTTTTCAAAATTTCAAAAAACATGGGCTATAACCCATCGTTTTTGTCATTTCGTCATTTTTTCAAATCCTCAAAAATTATGAAAAACGGCGCGCTATAGTATGCCGTACGATATGGGGTATAGCCCATGGTCCAAAATGATGAGAAACGAGGCTAACTTTTTTTTTCAAAATTTCAAAAAACATGGGCTATAACCCATCGTTTTTGTCATTTCGTCATTTTTTTCAAATCCTCAAAAATGATGAAAAATGGCGCGCTATAGTATGCCGTACGATATGGGCTATAGCCCATGGTCCAAAATGATGAGAAACGAGGCTAACTTTTTTTTTCCAAAATTTCAAAAAACATGGGCTATAACCCATCGTTTTTGTCATTTCGTCATTTTTTTCAAATCCTCAAAAATGATGAAAAACGGCGCGCTATAGTATGCCGTACGATATGGGCTATAGCCCATGGTCCAAAATGATGAGAAACGAGGCTAACTTTTTTTTCCAAAATTTCAAAAAACATGGGCTATAACCCATCCTTTTTTGTCATTTTGTCATTTTTTTCAAATCCTCAAAAATGATGAAAAACGGCTCGCTATAGTATGCCGTACGATATGGGCTATAGTCCATGGTCCAAAATGATGAGAAACGAGGCTAACTTCTTTTTTCAAATTTCAAAAAACATGGGCTATAACCCATCGTTTTTGCCATTTCGTCATTTTTTTAAAATCCTCAAAAATGATGAAAAACGGCGCGCTATAGTATGCCGTACGATATGGGCTATAGCCCATGGTCCAAAATGATGAGAAACGAGGCTAACCTTTTTTTTCAAAATTTCAAAAAACATGGGCTATAACCCATCGTTTTTGTCATTTCGTCATTTTTTTCAAATCCTCAAAAATGATGAAAAACGGCGCGCTATAGTATGCCGTACGATATGGGCTATAGCCCATGGTCCAAAATGATGAGAAACGAGGCTAACTTCTTTTTTCAAAATTTCAAAAAACATGGGCTATAACCCATCGTTTTTGTCATTTCGTCATTTTTTTTAAATCCTCAAAAATTATGAAAAATGGCGCGCTATAGTATGCCGTACGATATGGGCTATAGCCCATGGTCCAAAATGATGAGAAACGAGGCTAACTTCTTTTTTCAAATTTCAAAAAACATGGGCTATAACCCATCGTTTTTGTCATTTCGTCATTTTTTTCAAATCCTCAAAAATGATGAAAAACGGCGCGCTATAGTATGCCGTACGATATGGGCTATAGCCCATGGTCCAAAATGATGAGAAACGAGGCTAACTTCTTTTTTCAAAATTTCAAAAAACATGGGCTATAACCCATCGTTTTTGTCATTTCGTCATTTTTTTTAAATCCTCAAAAATTATGAAAAATGGCGCGCTATAGTATGCCGTACGATATGGGCTATAGCCCATGGTCCAAAATGATGAGAAACGAGGCTAACTTTTTTTTTCAAAATTTCAAAAAACATGGGCTATAACCCATCGTTTTTGTCATTTCGTCATTTTTTCAAATCCTCAAAAATGATGAAAAACGGCGCGCTATAGTATGCCGTACGATATGGGGTATAGCCCATGGTCCAAAATGATGAGAAACGAGGCTAACTTCTTTTTTCAATATTTCAAAAAACATGGGCTATAACCCATCGTTTTTGTCATTTCGTCATTTTTTTCAAATCCTCAAAAATGATGAAAAACGGCGCGTTATAGTATGCCGTACGATATGGGCTATAGCCCATGGTCCAAAATGATGAGAAACGAGGCTAACTTTTTTTTTCAAAATTTCAAAAAACATGGGCTATAACCCATCGTTTTTGTCATTTCGTCATTTTTTTCAAATCCTCAAAAATGATGAAAAACGGCGCGCTATAGTATGCCGTACGATATGGGCTATAGCCCATGGTCCAAAATGATGAGAAACGAGGCTAACTTTTTTTTTCAAAATTTCAAAAAACATGGGCTATAACCCATCGTTTTTGTCATTTCGTCATTTTTTCAAATCCTCAAAAATTATGAAAAACGGCGCGCTATAGTATGCCGTACGATATGGGGTATAGCCCATGGTCCAAAATGATGAGAAACGAGGCTAACTTCTTTTTTCAATATTTCAAAAAACATGGGCTATAACCCATCGTTTTTGTCATTTCGTCATTTTTTTCAAATCCTCAAAAATGATGAAAAACGGCGCGCTATAGTATGCCGTACGATATGGGCTATAGCCCATGGTCCAAAATGATGAGAAACGAGGCTAACTTCTTTTTTCAAATTAAAAAAAACATGGGCTATAACCCATCGTTTTTGTCATTTCGTCATTTTTTTCAAATCCTCAAAAATGATGAAAAACGGCGCGCTATAGTATGCCGTACGATATGGGCTATAGCCCATGGTCCAAAATGATGAGAAACGAGGCTAACTTCTTTTTTTCAAAATTTCAAAAAACATGGGCTATAACCCATCGTTTTTGTCATTTCGTCATTTTTTTTAAATCCTCAAAAATGATGAAAAATGGCGCGCTATAGTATGCCGTACGATATGGGCTATAGCCCATGGTCCAAAATGATGAGAAACGAGGCTAACTTTTTTTTTCAACATTTCAAAAAACATGGGCTATAACCCATCGTTTTTGTCATTTCGTCATTTTTTTCAAATCCTCAAAAATGATGAAAAACGGCGCGCTATAGTATGCCGTACGATATGGGCTATAGCCCATGGTCCAAAATGATGAGAAACGAGGCTAACTCTTTTTTTCAAAATTTCAAAAAACATGGGCTATAACCCATCGTTTTTGTCATTTCGTCATTTTTTTCAAATCCTCAAAAATGATGAAAAATGGCGCGCTATAGTATGCCGTACGATATGGGCTATAGCCCATGGTCCAAAATGATGAGAAACGAGGCTAACTTTTTTTTTCAAAATTTCAAAAAACATGGGCTATAACCCATCGTTTTTGTCATTTCGTCATTTTTTTCAAATCCTCAAAAATGATGAAAAACGGCTCGCTATAGTATGCCGTACGATATGGGCTATAGTCCATGGTCCAAAATGATGAGAAACGAGGCTAACTTCTTTTTTCAAATTTCAAAAAACATGGGCTATAACCCATCGTTTTTGTCATTTCGTCATTTTTTCAAATCCTCAAAAATGATGAAAAACGGCGCGCTATAGTATGCCGTACGATATGGGCTATAGCCCATGGTCCAAAATGAGGAGAAACGAGGCTAACTTTTTTTTTTCAAAATTTCAAAAAACATGGGCTATAACCCATCGTTTTTGTCATTTCATCATTTTTTCAAATCCTCAAAAATGATGAAAAACGGTGCGCTATAGTATGCCGTACGATATGGGGTATAGCCCATGGTCCAAAATGATGAGAAACGAGGCTAACTTCTTTTTTCAAATTTCAAAAAACATGGGCTATAACCCATCGTTTTTGTCATTTCGTCATTTTTTCAAATCCTCAAAAATGATGAAAAATGGCGCGCTATAGTATGCCGTACGATATGGGCTATAGCCCATGGTCCAAAATGATGAGAAACGAGGCTAACTTTTTTTTTCAAAATTTCAAAAAACATGGGCTATAACCCATCCTTTTTTGTCATTTCGTCATTTTTTTCAAATCCTCAAAAATGATGAAAAACAGCTCGCTATAGTATGCCGTACGATATGGGCTATAGCCCATGGTCCAAAATGATGAGAAACGAGGCTAACTTTTTTTTTCAAAATTTCAAAAAACATGGGCTATAACCCATCGTTTTTGTCATTTCGTCATTTTTTCAAATCCTCAAAAATGATGAAAAACGGCTCGCTATAGTATGCCGTACGATGTGGGCTATAGTCCATGGTCCAAAATGATGAGAAACGAGGCTAACTTTTTTTTTCAAAATTTCAAAAAACATGGGCTATAACCCATCGTTTTTGTCATTTTGTCATTTTTTTCAAATCCTCAAAAATGATGAAAAACGGCGCGCTATAGTATGCCGTACGATATGGGGTATAGCCCATGGTCCAAAATGATGAGAAACGAGGCTAACTTATTTTTTCAAAATTTCAAAAAACATGGGCTATAACCCATCGTTTTTGTCATTTTGTCATTTTTTTCAAATCCTCAAAAATGATGAAAAACGGCTCGCTATAGTATGCCGTACGATATGGGCTATAGTCCATGGTCCAAAATGATGAGAAACAAGGCTAACTTCTTTTTTCAAATTTCAAAAAACATGGGCTATAACCCATCGTTTTTGTCATTTCGTCATTTTTTTCAAATCCTAAAAAATGATGAAAAACGGCGCGCTATAGTATGCCGTACGATATGGGCTATAGCCCATGGTCCAAAATGATGAGAAACGAGGCTAACTTTTTTTTCAAAATTTCAAAAAACATGGGCTATAACCCATCGTTTTTGTCATTTCGTAATTTTTTCAAATCCTCAAAAATGATGAAAAACGGCGCGCTATAGTATGCCGTACGATATGGGGTATAGCCCATGGTCCAAAATGATGAGAAACGAGGCTAACTTCTTTTTTCAAAATTTCAAAAAACATGGGCTATAACCCATTGTTTTTGTCATTTTGTCATTTTTTTCAAATCCTCAAAAATGATGAAAAACGGCTCGCTATAGTATGCCGTACGATATGGGCTATAGTCCATGGTCCAAAATGATGAGAAACGAGGCTAACTTCTTTTTTCAAATTTCAAAAAACATGGGCTATAACTCATCGTTTTTGTCATTTCGTCATTTTTTTCAAATCCTCAAAAATGATGAAAAACGGCGCGCTATAGTATGCCGTACGATATGGGCTATAGCCCATGGTCCAAAATGATGAGAAACGAGGCTAACTTTTTTTTTCAAAATTTCAAAAAACATGGGCTATAACCCATCGTTTTTGTCATTTCGTCATTTTTTTCAAATCCTCAAAAATGATGAAAAATGGCGCGCTATAGTATGCCGTACGATATGGGCTATAGCCCATGGTCCAAAATGATGAGAAACGAGGCTAACTTTTTTTTTCAAAATTTCAAAAAACATGGGCTATAACCCATCGTTTTTGTCATTTCGTCATTTTTTTCAAATCCTCAAAAATGATGAAAAACGGCGCGCTATAGTATGCCGTACGATATGGGCTATAGCCCATGGTCCAAAATGATGAGAAACGAGGCTAACTCTTTTTTTCAAAATTTCAAAAAACATGGGCTATAACCCATCGTTTTTGTCATTTCGTCATTTTTTTCGAATCCTCAAAAATGATGAAAAATGGCGCGCTATAGTATGCCGTACGATATGGGCTATAGCCCATGGTCCAAAATGATGAGAAACGAGGCTAACTTTTTTTTTCAAAATTTCAAAAAACATGGGCTATAACCCATCGTTTTTGTCATTTCGTCATTTTTTTCAAATCCTCAAAAATGATGAAAAACGGCTCGCTATAGTATGCCGTACGATATGGGCTATAGTCCATGGTCCAAAATGATGAGAAACGAGGCTAACTTTTTTTTTCAAAATTTCAAAAAACATGGGCTATAACCCATCGTTTTTGTCATTTTGTCATTTTTTTCAAATCCTCAAAAATGATGAAAAACGGCTCGCTATAGTATGCCGTACGATATGGGCTATAGTCCATGGTCCAAAATGATGAGAAACGAGGCTAACTTCTTTTTTCAAATTTCAAAAAACATGGGCTATAACCCATCATTTTTGTCATTTCGTCATTTTTTCAAATCCTCAAAAATGATGAAAAACGGCGCGCTATAGTATGCCGTACGATATGGGCTATAGCCCATGGTCCAAAATGAGGAGAAACGAGGCTAACTTTTTTTTTCAAAATTTCAAAAAACATGGGCTATAACCCATCGTTTTTGTCATTTCATCATTTTTTCAAATCCTCAAAAATGATGAAAAACGGCGCGCTATAGTATGCCGTACGATATGGGGTATAGCCCATGGTCCAAAATGATGAGAAACGAGGCTAACTTCTTTTTTCAAATTTCAAAAAACATGGGCTATAACCCATCGTTTTTGTCATTTCGTCATTTTTTCAAATCCTCAAAAATGATGAAAAATGGCGCGCTATAGTATGCCGTACGATATGGGCTATAGCCCATGGTCCAAAATGATGAGAAACGAGGCTAACTTTTTTTTTCAAAATTTCAAAAAACATGGGCTATAACCCATCGTTTTTGTCATTTCGTCATTTTTTCAAATCCTCAAAAATGATGAAAAACGGCGCGCTATAGTATGCCGTACGATATGGGGTATAGCCCATGGTCCAAAATGATGAGAAACGAGGCTAACTTTTTTTTTCAAAATTTCAAAAAACATGGGCTATAACCCATCGTTTTTGTCATTTTTTTCAAATCCTCAAAAATGATGAAAAACGGCGCGCTATAGTATGCCGTACGATATGGGGTATAGCCCATGGTCCAAAATGATGAGAAACGAGGCTAACTTATTTTTTCAAAATTTCAAAAAACATGGGCTATAACCCATCGTTTTTGTCATTTTTTTCAAATCCTCAAAAATGATGAAAAACGGCTCGCTATAGTATGCCGTACGATTTTGGCTATAGCCCATGGTCCAAAATGATGAGAAACGAGGCTAACTTTTTTTTTCAAAATTTCAAAAAACATGGGCTATAACCCATCGTTTTTGTCATTTCGTCATTTTTTCAAATCCTCAAAAATGATGAAAAACGGCGCGCTATAGTATGCCGTACGATATGGGGTATAGCCCATGGTCCAAAATGATGAGAAACGAGGCTAACTTCTTTTTTCAAAATTTCAAAAAACATGGGCTATAACCCATCGTTTTTGTCATTTTGTCATTTTTTTCAAATCCTCAAAAATGATGAAAAACGGCTCGCTATAGTATGCCGTACGATATGGGCTATAGTCCATGGTCCAAAATGATGAGAAACAAGGCTAACTTCTTTTTTCAAATTTCAAAAAACATGGGCTATAACCCATCGTTTTTGTCATTTCGTCATTTTTTTCAAATCCTCAAAAATGATGAAAAACGGCGCGCTATAGTATGCCGTACGATTTTGGCTATAGCCCATGGTCCAAAATGATGAGAAACGAGGCTAACTTCTTTTTTCAAATTTCAAAAAACATGGGCTATAACCCATCGTTTTTGTCATTTCGTAATTTTTTCAAATCCTCAAAAATGATGAAAAACGGCGCGCTATAGTATGCCGTACGATATGGGGTATAGCCCATGGTCCAAAATGATGAGAAACGAGGCTAACTTCTTTTTTCAAAATTTCAAAAAACATGGGCTATAACCCATCGTTTTTGTCATTTTTTTCAAATCCTCAAAAATGATGAAAAACGGCTCGCTATAGTATGCCGTACGATATGGGCTATAGTCCATGGTCCAAAAAGATGAGAAACGAGGCTAACTTCTTTTTTCAAATTTCAAAAAACATGGGCTATAACCCATCGTTTTTGTCATTTCGTCATTTTTTTCAAATCCTCAAAAATGATGAAAAACGGCGCGCTATAGTGTGCCGTACGATATGGGCTATAGCCCATGGTCCAAAATGATGAGAAACGAGGCTAACTTCTTTTTTCAAATTTCAAAAAACATGGGCTATAACCCATCGTTTTTGTCATTTCGTCATTTTTTTCAAATCCTCAAAAATGATGAAAAACGGCGCGCTATAGTATGCCGTACGATATGGGCTATAGCCCATGGTCCAAAATGATGAGAAACGAGGCTAACTTCTTTTTTTCAAAATTTCAAAAAACATGGGCTATAACCCATCGTTTTTGTCATTTCGTCATTTTTTTCAAATCCTCAAAAATGATGAAAAATGGCGCGCTATAGTATGCCGTACGATATGGGCTATAGCCCATGGTCCAAAATGATGAGAAACGAGGCTAACATTTTTTTTCAAAATTTCAAAAAACATGGGCTATAACCCATCGTTTTTGTCATTTCGTCATTTTTTTCAAATCCTCAAAAATGATGAAAAACGGCTCGCTATAGTATGCCGTACGATATGGGCTATAGTCCATGGTCCAAAATGATGAGAAACGAGGCTAACTTTTTTTTTCAAAATTTCAAAAAACATGGGCTATAACCCATCGTTTTTGTCATTTTGTCATTTTTTTCAAATCCTCAAAAATGATGAAAAACGGCTCGCTATAGTATGCCGTACGATATGGGCTATAGTCCATGGTCCAAAATGATGAGAAACGAGGCTAACTTCTTTTTTCAAATTTCAAAAAACATGGGCTATAACCCATCATTTTTGTCATTTCGTCATTTTTTCAAATCCTCAAAAATGATGAAAAACGGCGCGCTATAGTATGCCGTACGATATGGGCTATAGCCCATGGTCCAAAATGAGGAGAAACGAGGCTAACTTTTTTTTTCAAAATTTCAAAAAACATGGGCTATAACCCATCGTTTTTGTCATTTCATCATTTTTTCAAATCCTCAAAAATGATGAAAAACGGCGCGCTATAGTATGCCGTACGATATGGGGTATAGCCCATGGTCCAAAATGATGAGAAACGAGGCTAACTTCTTTTTTCAAATTTCAAAAAACATGGGCTATAACCCATCGTTTTTGTCATTTCGTCATTTTTTCAAATCCTCAAAAATGATGAAAAATGGCGCGCTATAGTATGCCGTACGATATGGGCTATAGCCCATGGTCCAAAATGATGAGAAACGAGGCTAACTTTTTTTTTCAAAATTTCAAAAAACATGGGCTATAACCCATCGTTTTTGTCATTTCGTCATTTTTTCAAATCCTCAAAAATGATGAAAAACGGCGCGCTATAGTATGCCGTACGATATGGGGTATAGCCCATGGTCCAAAATGATGAGAAACGAGGCTAACTTTTTTTTTCAAAATTTCAAAAAACATGGGCTATAACCCATCGTTTTTGTCATTTTTTTCAAATCCTCAAAAATGATGAAAAACGGCGCGCTATAGTATGCCGTACGATATGGGGTATAGCCCATGGTCCAAAATGATGAGAAACGAGGCTAACTTATTTTTTCAAAATTTCAAAAAACATGGGCTATAACCCATCGTTTTTGTCATTTTTTTCAAATCCTCAAAAATGATGAAAAACGGCTCGCTATAGTATGCCGTACGATTTTGGCTATAGCCCATGGTCCAAAATGATGAGAAACGAGGCTAACTTTTTTTTTCAAAATTTCAAAAAACATGGGCTATAACCCATCGTTTTTGTCATTTCGTCATTTTTTCAAATCCTCAAAAATGATGAAAAACGGCGCGCTATAGTATGCCGTACGATATGGGGTATAGCCCATGGTCCAAAATGATGAGAAACGAGGCTAACTTCTTTTTTCAAAATTTCAAAAAACATGGGCTATAACCCATCGTTTTTGTCATTTTTTTCAAATCCTCAAAAATGATGAAAAACGGCTCGCTATAGTATGCCGTACGATATGGGCTATAGTCCATGGTCCAAAAAGATGAGAAACGAGGCTAACTTCTTTTTTCAAATTTCAAAAAACATGGGCTATAACCCATCGTTTTTGTCATTTCGTCATTTTTTTCAAATCCTCAAAAATGATGAAAAACGGCGCGCTATAGTGTGCCGTACGATATGGGCTATAGCCCATGGTCCAAAATGATGAGAAACGAGGCTAACTTCTTTTTTCAAATTTCAAAAAACATGGGCTATAACCCATCGTTTTTGTCATTTCGTCATTTTTTTCAAATCCTCAAAAATGATGAAAAACGGCGCGCTATAGTATGCCGTACGATATGGGCTATAGCCCATGGTCCAAAATGATGAGAAACGAGGCTAACTTCTTTTTTTCAAAATTTCAAAAAACATGGGCTATAACCCATCGTTTTTGTCATTTCGTCATTTTTTTCAAATCCTCAAAAATGATGAAAAATGGCGCGCTATAGTATGCCGTACGATATGGGCTATAGCCCATGGTCCAAAATGATGAGAAACGAGGCTAACATTTTTTTTCAAAATTTCAAAAAACATGGGCTATAACCCATCGTTTTTGTCATTTCGTCATTTTTTTCAAATCCTCAAAAATGATGAAAAACGGCGCGCTATAGTATGCCGTACGATATGGGCTATAGCCCATGGTCCAAAATGATGAGAAACGAGGCTAACTCTTTTTTTCAAAATTTCAAAAAACATGGGCTATAACCCATCGTTTTTGTCATTTCGTCATTTTTTTCAAATCCTCAAAAATGATGAAAAATGGCGCGCTATAGTATGCCGTACGATATGGGCTATAGCCCATGGTCCAAAATGATGAGAAACGAGGCTAACTTTTTTTTTCAAAATTTCAAAAAACATGGGCTATAACCCATCGTTTTTGTCATTTCGTCATTTTTTTTAAATCCTCAAAAATGATGAAAAACGGCACGCTATAGTATGCCGTACGATATGGGCTATAGTCCATGGTCCAAAATGATGAGAAACGAGGCTAACTTTTTTTTTCAAAATTTCAAAAAACATGGGCTATAACCCATCGTTTTTGTCATTTTGTCATTTTTTTCAAATCCTCAAAAATGATGAAAAACGGCTCGCTATAGTATGCCGTACGATATGGGCTATAGTCCATGGTCCAAAATGATGAGAAACGAGGCTAACTTCTTTTTTCAAATTTCAAAAAACATGGGCTATAACCCATCGTTTTTGTCATTTCGTCATTTTTTCAAATCCTCAAAAATGATGAAAAACGGCGCGCTATAGTATGCCGTACGATATGGGCTATAGCCCATGGTCCAAAATGATGAGAAACGAGGCTAACTTTTTTTTTCAAAATTTCAAAAAACATGGGCTATAACCCATCGTTTTTGTCATTTCGTCATTTTTTTCAAATCCTCAAAAATGATGAAAAACGGCGCGCTATAGTATGCCGTACGATATGGGCTATAGCCCATGGTCCAAAATGATGAGAAACGAGGCTAACTTTTTTTTTCAAAATTTCAAAAAACATGGGCTATAACCCATCGTTTTTGTCATTTCGTCATTTTTTCTAATCCTCAAAAATGATGAAAAACGGCGCGCTATAGTATGCCGTACGATATGGGGTATAGCCCATGGTCCAAAATGATGAGAAACGAGGCTAACTTTTTTTTTCAAAATTTCAAAAAACATGGGCTATAACCCATCGTTTTTGTCATTTTGTCATTTTTTTCAAATCCTCAAAAATGATGAAAAGCGGCTCGCTATAGTATGCCGTACGATATGGGCTATAGTCCATGGTCCAAAATGATGAGAAACGAGGCTAACTTCTTTTTTCAAATTTCAAAAAACATGGGCTATAACCCATCGTTTTTGTCATTTCGTCATTTTTTTCAAATCCTCAAAAATGATGAAAAACGGCGCGCTATAGTATGCCGTACGATATGGGCTATAGCCCATGGTCCAAAATGATGAGAAACGAGGCTAACTTCTTTTTTTCAAAATTTCAAAAAACATGGGCTATAACCCATCGTTTTTGTCATTTCGTCATTTTTTTCAAATCCTCAAAAATGATGAAAACTGCCGCGCTATAGTATGCCGTACGATATGGGCTATAGCCCATGGTCCAAAATGATGAGAAACGAGGCTAACTTTTTTTTTCAAAATTTCAAAAAACATGGGCTATAACCCATCGTTTTTGTCATTTCGTCATTTTTTTCAAATCCTCAAAAATGATGAAAAACGGCCACTATAGTATGCCGTACGATATGGGCTATAGCCCATGGTCCAAAATGATGAAAAACGAGGCTAACTTTTTTTTTCAAAATTTCAAAAAAACATGGGCTATAACCCATCGTTTTTGTCATTTCGTCATTTTTTCAAATCCTCAAAAATGATGAAAAACGGCGCGCTATAGTATGCCGTACGATATGGGCTATAGTCCATGGTCCAAAATGATGAGAAACGAGGCTAACTTCTTTTTTCAAATTTCAAAAAACATGGGCTATAACCCATCGTTTTTGTCATTTCGTCATTTTTTTCAAATCCTCAAAAATGATGAAAAACGGCGCGCTATAGTATGCCGTACGATATGGGCTATAGTCCATGGTCCAAAATGATGAGAAACGAGGCTAACTTCTTTTTTCAAATTTCAAAAAACATGGGCTATAACCCATCGTTTTTGTCATTTCGTCATTTTTTTCAAATCCTCAAAAATGATGAAAAACGGCGCGCTATAGTATGCCGTACGATATGGGCTATAGCCCATGGTCCAAAATGATGAGAAACGAGGCTAACTTTTTTTTTCAAAATTTCAAAAAACATGGGCTATAACCCATCGTTTTTGTCATTTCGTCATTTTTTTCAAATCCTCAAAAATGATGAAAAACGGCGCGCTATAGTATGCCGTACGATATGGGCTATAGCCCATGGTCCAAAATGATGAGAAACGAGGCTAACTTTTTTTTTCAAAATTTCAAAAAACATGGGCTATAACCCATCGTTTTTGTCATTTCGTCATTTTTTTCAAATCCTCAAAAATTATGAAAAACGGCCACTATAGTATGCCGTACGATATGGGCTATAGCCCATGGTCCAAAATGATGAAAAACGAGGCTAACTTTTTTTTTCAAAAATTCAAAAAAACATGGGCTATAACCCATTGTTTTTGTCATTTCGTCATTTTTTCAAATCCTCAAAAATGATGAAAAACGGCGCGCTATAGTATGCCGTACGATATGGGCTATAGTCCATGGTCCAAAATGATGAGAAACGAGGCTAACTTCTTTTTTCAAATTTCAAAAAACATGGGCTATAACCCATCGTTTTTGTCATTTCGTCATTTTTTTCAAATCCTCAAAAATGATGAAAAACGGCGCGCTATAGTATGCCGTACGATATGGGCTATAGTCCATGGTCCAAAATGATGAGAAACGAGGCTAACTTCTTTTTTCAAATTTCAAAAAACATGGGCTATAACCCATCGTTTTTGTCATTTCGTAATTTTTTTCAAATCCTCAAAAATGATGAAAAACGGCGCGCTATAGTATGCCGTACGATATGGGCTATAGCCCATGGTCCAAAATGATGAGAAACGAGGCTAACTTTTTTTTTCAAAATTTCAAAAAACATGGGCTATAACCCATCGTTTTTGTCATTTCGTCATTTTTTTCAAATCCTCAAAAATGATGAAAAACGGCGCGCTATAGTATGCCGTACGATATGGGCTATAGTCCATGGTCCAAAATGATGAGAAACGAGGCTAACTTCTTTTTTCAAATTTCAAAAAACATGGGCTATAACCCATCGTTTTTGTCATTTCGTCATTTTTTTCAAATCCTCAAAAATGATGAAAAACGGCGCGCTATAGTATGCCGTACGATATGGGCTATAGCCCATGGTCCAAAATGATGAGAAACGAGGCTAACTTCTTTTTTCAAATTTCAAAAAACATGGGCTATAACCCATCGTTTTTGTCATTTCGTCATTTTTTTCAAATCCTCAAAAATGATGAAAAACGGCGCGCTATAGTATGCCGTACGATATGGGCTATAGCCCATGGTCCAAAATGATGAGAAACGAGGCTAACTTCTTTTTTTCAAAATTTCAAAAAACATGGGCTATAACCCATCGTTTTTGTCATTTCGTCATTTTTTTCAAATCCTCAAAAATGATGAAAAATGGCGCGCTATAGTATGCCGTACGATATGGGCTATAGCCCATGGTCCAAAATGATGAGAAACGAGGCTAACTCTTTTTTTTCAAAATTTCAAAAAACATGGGCTATAACCCATCGTTTTTGACATTTCGTCATTTTTTTTCAAATCCTCAAAAATGATGAAAAACGGCTCGCTATAGTATGCCGTACGATATGGGCTATAGTCCATGGTCCAAAATGATGAGAAACGAGGCTAACTTCTTTTTTCAAATTTCAAAAAACATGGGCTATAACCCATCGTTTTTGTCATTTCGTCATTTTTTTCAAATCCTCAAAAATGATGAAAAACGGCACGCTATAGTATGCCGTACGATATGGGCTATAGCCCATGGTCCAAAATGATGAGAAACGAGGATAACTTTTTTTTTCAAAATTTCAAAAAACATGGGCTATAACCCATCGTTTTTGTCATTTCGTCATTTTTTTCAAATCCTCAAAAATGATGAAAAACGGCGCGCTATAGTATGCCGTACGATATGGGCTATAGCCCATGGTCCAAAATGATGAGAAACGAGGCTAACTTTTTTTTTCAAAATTTCAAAAAACATGGGCTATAACCCATCGTTTTTGTCATTTCGTCATTTTTTCAAATCCTCAAAAATGATGAAAAACGGCGCGCTATAGTATGCTGTACGATATGGGGTATAGCCCATGGTCCAAAATGATGAGAAACGAGGCTAACCTTTTTTTCAAAATTTCAAAAAACATGGGCTATAACCCATCGTTTTTGTCATTTTGTCATTTTTTTCAAATCCTCAAAAATGATGAAAAACGGCTCGCTATAGTATGCCGTACGATATGGGCTATAGTCCATGGTCCAAAATGATGAGAAACGAGGCTAACTTCTTTTTTCAAATTTCAAAAAACATGGGCTATAACCCATCGTTTTTGTCATTTCGTCATTTTTTTAAAATCCTCAAAAATGATTAAAAACGGCGCGCTATAGTATGCCGTACGATATGGGCTATAGCCCATGGTCCAAAATGATGAGAAACGAGGCTAACTTCTTTTTTCAAATTTCAAAAAACATGGGCTATAACCCATCGTTTTTGTCATTTCGTCATTTTTTTCAAATCCTCAAAAATGATGAAAAACGGCACGCTATAGTATGCCGTACGATATGGGCTATAGCCCATGGTCCAAAATGATGAGAAACGAGGATAACTTTTTTTTTCAAAATTTCAAAAAACATGGGCTATAACCCATCGTTTTTGTCATTTCGTCATTTTTTTCAAATCCTCAAAAATGATGAAAAACGGCGCGCTATAGTATGCCGTACGATATGGGCTATAGCCCATGGTCCAAAATGATGAGAAACGAGGCTAACTTTTTTTTTCAAAATTTCAAAAAACATGGGCTATAACCCATCGTTTTTGTCATTTCGTCATTTTTTCAAATCCTCAAAAATGATGAAAAACGGCGCGCTATAGTATGCTGTACGATATGGGGTATAGCCCATGGTCCAAAATGATGAGAAACGAGGCTAACTTTTTTTTTCAAAATTTCAAAAAACATGGGCTATAACCCATCGTTTTTGTCATTTTGTCATTTTTTTCAAATCCTCAAAAATGATGAAAAACGGCTCGCTATAGTATGCCGTACGATATGGGCTATAGTCCATGGTCCAAAATGATGAGAAACAAGGCTAACTTCTTTTTTCAAATTTCAAAAAACATGGGCTATAACCCATCGTTTTTGTCATTTCGTCATTTTTTTAAAATCCTCAAAAATGATTAAAAACGGCGCGCTATAGTATGCCGTACGATATGGGCTATAGCCCATGGTCCAAAATGATGAGAAACGAGGCTAACTTTTTTTTTCAAAATTTCAAAAAACATGGGCTATAACCCATCGTTTTTGTCATTTCGTCATTTTTTTTAAATCCTCAAAAATGATTAAAAACGGCGCGCTATAGTATGCCGTACGATATGGGCTATAGCCCATGGTCCAAAATGATGAGAAACGAGGCTAACTTTTTTTTTCAAAATTTCAAAAAACATGGGCTATAACCCATCGTTTTTGTCATTTCGTCATTTTTTTCAAATCCTCAAAAATGATGAAAAACGGCTCGCTATAGTATGCCGTACGATATGGGCTATAGTCCATGGTCCAAAATGATGAGAAACGAGGCAAACTTTTTTTTTCAAAATTTCAAAAAACATGGGCTATAACCCATCGTTTTTGTCATTTCGTCATTTTTTTCAAATCCTCAAAAATGATGAAAAACGGCGCGCTATAGTATGCCGTACGATATGGGCTATAGCCCATGGTCCAAAATGATGAGAAACGAGGCTAACTTTTTTTTTTCAAAATTTCAAAAAACATGGGCTATAAGTTATAGCCCATATCGTACGGCATACTATAGCGCGCCGTTTTTCATCATTTTTGAGGATTTGAAAAAAATGAAAAAATGAAAAAAAAAACCCTGCAATTTCCCCATTTTCTGCAATTTCCATTTCCGCAATTTCTGCAATTACCATTTCCGCAATTTCCGCAATTCCGCAATTCCGCAATTTGACAAAAACGATGGGTTATAGCCCATGTTTTTTGAAATTTTGGAAAAAAAAGTTAGCCTCGTTTCTCATCATTTTGGACCGTGGGCTATAGCCCATATCGTACGGCATACTATAGCGCGCCATTTTTCATCATTTTTGAGGATTTGAAAAAAATTACGAAATGACAAAAACGATGGGTTATAGCCCATGTTTTTTGAAAATTTGAAAAAAAAAGTTAGCCTCGTTTCTCATCATTTTGGACCATGGGCTATAGCCCATATCGTACGGCATACTATAGCGCGCCATTTTTCATCATTTTTGAGGATTTAAAAAAAATGACAAAATGACAAAAACGATGGGTTATAGCCCATGTTTTTTGAAATTTTGAAAAAAAAAGTTAGCCTCGTTTCTCATCATTTTGGACCATGGGCTATAGCCCATATCGTACGGCATACTATAGCGCGCCGTTTTTCATCATTTTTGAGGATTTGAAAAAAATGACGAAATGACAAAAACGATGGGTTATAGCCCATGTTTTTTGAAATTTGAAAAAAGAAGTTAGCCTCGTTTCTCATCATTTTGGACCATGGACTATAGCCCATATCGTACGGCATACTATAGCGAGCCGTTTTTCATCATTTTTGAGGATTTGAAAAAAATGACAAAATGACAAAAACGATGGGTTATAGCCCATGTTTTTTGAAATTTTGAAAAAAAAAGTTAGCCTCGTTTCTCATCATTTTGGACCATGGGCTATACCCCATATCGTACGGCATACTATAGCGCGCCGTTTTTCATCATTTTTGAGGATTTGAAAAAAATGACGAAATGACAAAAACGATGGGTTATAGCCCATGTTTTTTGAAATTTTGAAAAAAAAAGTTAGCCTCGTTTCTCATCATTTTGGACCATGGGCTATAGCCCATATCGTACGGCATACTATAGCGCGCCGTTTTTCATCATTTTTGAGGATTTGAAAAAAATGACGAAATGACAAAAACGATGGGTTATAGCCCATGTTTTTTGAAATTTGAAAAAAGAAGTTAGCCTCGTTTCTCATCATTTTGGACCATGGGCTATACCCCATATCGTACGGCATACTATAGCGCGCCGTTTTTCATCATTTTTGAGGATTTGAAAAAATGACGAAATGACAAAAACGATGGGTTATAGCCCATGTTTTTTTAAATTTTGAAAAAAAAAGTTAGCCTCGTTTCTCATCATTTTGGACCATGGGCTATAGCCCATATCGTACGGCATACTATAGCGCGCCGTTTTTCATCATTTTTGAGGATTTGAAAAAAATGACGAAATGACAAAAACGATGGGTTATAGCCCATGTTTTTTGAAATTTGAAAAAAGAAGTTAGCCTCGTTTCTCATCATTTTGGACCATGGACTATAGCCCATATCGTACGGCATACTATAGCGCGCCGTTTTTCATCATTTTTGAGGATTTGAAAAAATTACGAAATGACAAAAACGATGGGTTATAGCCCATGTTTTTTGAAATTTTGAAAAAAAAAGTTAGCCTCGTTTCTCATCATTTTGGACCATGGGCTATAGCCCATATCGTACGGCATACTATAGCGCGCCGTTTTTCATCATTTTTGAGGATTTGAAAAAAATGACGAAATGACAAAAACGATGGGTTATAGCCCATGTTTTTTGAAATTTGAAAAAAGAAGTTAGCCTCGTTTCTCATCATTTTGGACCATGGACTATAGCCCATATCGTACGGCATACTATAGCGAGCCGTTTTTCATCATTTTTGAGGATTTGAAAAAAATGACAAAATGACAAAAACGATGGGTTATAGCCCATGTTTTTTGAAATTTTGAAAAAAAAAGTTAGCCTCGTTTCTCATCATTTTGGACCATGGGCTATAGCCCATATCGTACGGTATACTATAGCGCGCCATTTTTCATCATTTTTGAGGATTTGAAAAAAATGACGAAATGACAAAAACGATGGGTTATAGCCCATGTTTTTTGAAATTTTGAAAAAAAAAGTTAGCCTCGTTTCTCATCATTTTGGACCATGGGCTATAGCCCATATCGTACGGCATACTATAGCGCGCCGTTTTCCATCATTTTTGAGGATTTGAAAAAAATGACGAAATGACAAAAACGATGGGTTATAGCCCATGTTTTTTGAAATTTTGAAAAAAAAAGTTAGCCTCGTTTCTCATCATTTTGGACCATGGGCTATAGCCCATATCGTACGGCATACTATAGCGCGCCATTTTTCATCATTTTTGAGGATTTAAAAAAAATGACGAAATGACAAAAACGATGGGTTATAGCCCATGTTTTTTGAAATTTTGAAAAAAAAAGTTAGCCTCGTTTCTCATCATTTTGGACCATGGGCTATAGCCCATATCGTACGGCATACTATAGCGCGCCGTTTTTCATCATTTTTGAGGATTTGAAAAAAATGACGAAATGACAAAAACGATGGGTTATAGCCCATGTTTTTTGAAATTTGAAAAAAGAAGTTAGCCTCGTTTCTCATCATTTTGGACCATGGGCTATACCCCATATCGTACGGCATACTATAGCGCGCCGTTTTTCATCATTTTTGAGGATTTGAAAAAATGACGAAATGACAAAAACGATGGGTTATAGCCCATGTTTTTTGAAATTTTGAAAAAAAAAGTTAGCCTCGTTTCTCATCATTTTGGACCATGGGCTATAGCCCATATCGTACGGCATACTATAGCGCGCCGTTTTTCATCATTTTTGAGGATTTGAAAAAAATGACGAAATGACAAAAACGATGGGTTATAGCCCATGTTTTTTGAAATTTTGAAAAAAAAAGTTAGCCTCGTTTCTCATCATTTTGGACCATGGGCTATAGCCCATATCGTACGGCATACTATAGCGCGCCGTTTTTCATCATTTTTGAGGATTTGAAAAAAATGACGAAATGACAAAAACGATGGGTTATAGCCCATGTTTTTTGAAATTTGAAAAAAGAAGTTAGCCTCGTTTCTCATCATTTTGGACCATGGACTATAGCCCATATCGTACGGCATACTATAGCGCGCCGTTTTTCATCATTTTTGAGGATTTGAAAAAATTACGAAATGACAAAAACGATGGGTTATAGCCCATGTTTTTTGAAATTTTGAAAAAAAAAGTTAGCCTCGTTTCTCATCATTTTGGACCATGGGCTATAGCCCATATCGTACGGCATACTATAGCGCGCCGTTTTTCATCATTTTTGAGGATTTGAAAAAAATGACGAAATGACAAAAACGATGGGTTATAGCCCATGTTTTTTGAAATTTGAAAAAAGAAGTTAGCCTCGTTTCTCATCATTTTGGACCATGGACTATAGCCCATATCGTACGGCATACTATAGCGAGCCGTTTTTCATCATTTTTGAGGATTTGAAAAAAATGACAAAATGACAAAAACGATGGGTTATAGCCCATGTTTTTTGAAATTTTGAAAAAAAAAGTTAGCCTCGTTTCTCATCATTTTGGACCATGGGCTATAGCCCATATCGTACGGTATACTATAGCGCGCCATTTTTCATCATTTTTGAGGATTTGAAAAAAATGACGAAATGACAAAAACGATGGGTTATAGCCCATGTTTTTTGAAATTTTGAAAAAAAAAGTTAGCCTCGTTTCTCATCATTTTGGACCATGGGCTATAGCCCATATCGTACGGCATACTATAGCGCGCCGTTTTCCATCATTTTTGAGGATTTTAAAAAAATGACGAAATGACAAAAACGATGGGTTATAGCCCATGTTTTTTGAAATTTTGAAAAAAAAAGTTAGCCTCGTTTCTCATCATTTTGGACCATGGGCTATAGCCCATATCGTACGGCATACTATAGCGCGCCATTTTTCATCATTTTTGAGGATTTAAAAAAAATGACGAAATGACAAAAACGATGGGTTATAGCCCATGTTTTTTGAAATTTTGAAAAAAAAAGTTAGCCTCGTTTCTCATCATTTTGGACCATGGGCTATAGCCCATATCGTACGGCATACTATAGCGCGCCGTTTTTCATCATTTTTGAGGATTTGAAAAAAATTACGAAATGACAAAAACGATGGGTTATAGCCCATGTTTTTTGAAATTTTGAAAAAAAAAGTTAGCCTCGTTTCTCATCATTTTGGACCATGGGCTATAGCCCATATCGTACGGCATACTATAGCGCGCCGTTTTTCATCATTTTTGAGGATTTGAAAAAAATGACGAAATGACAAAAACGATGGGTTATAGCCCATGTTTTTTGAAATTTGAAAAAAGAAGTTAGCCTTGTTTCTCATCATTTTGGACCATGGACTATAGCCCATATCGTACGGCATACTATAGCGAGCCGTTTTTCATCATTTTTGAGGATTTAAAAAAAATGACGAAATGACAAAAACGATGGGTTATAGCCCATGTTTTTTGAAATTTCAAAAAAAAAAGTTAGCCTCGTTTCTCATCATTTTGGACCATGGGCTATAGCCCATATCGTACGGCATACTATAGCGCGCCGTTTTTCATCATTTTTGAGGATTTGAAAAAAATGACGAAATGACAAAAACGATGGGTTATAGCCCATGTTTTTTGAAATTTTGAAAAAAAAAGTTAGCCTCGTTTCTCATCATTTTGGACCATGGGCTAAAGCCCATATCGTACGGCATACTATAGCGCGCCGTTTTTCATCATTTTTGAGGATTTGAAAAAAATGACGAAATGACAAAAACGATGGGTTATAGCCCATGTTTTTTGAAATTTGAAAAAAGAAGTTAGCCTCGTTTCTCATCATTTTGGACCATGGACTATAGCCCATATCGTACGGCATACTATAGCGCGCCGTTTTTCATCATTTTTGAGGATTTGAAAAAATGACGAAATGACAAAAACGATGGGTTATAGCCCATGTTTTTTGAAATTTTGAAAAAAAAAGTTAGCCTCGTTTCTCATCATTTTGGACCATGGGCTATAGCCCATATCGTACGGCATACTATAGCGCGCTGTTTTTCATCATTTTTGAGGATTTGAAAAAAATGACGAAATGACAAAAACGATGGGTTATAGCCCATGTTTTTTGAAATTTCAAAAAAAAAAGTTAGCCTCGTTTCTCATCATTTTGGACCATGGGCTATAGCCCATATCGTACGGCATACTATAGCGCGCCGTTTTTCATCATTTTTGAGGATTTGAAAAAAATGACGAAATGACAAAAACGATGGGTTATAGCCCATGTTTTTTGAAATTTTGAAAAAAAAAGTTAGCCTCGTTTCTCATCATTTTGGACCATGGGCTAAAGCCCATATCGTACGGCATACTATAGCGCGCCGTTTTTCATCATTTTTGAGGATTTGAAAAAAATGACGAAATGACAAAAACGATGGGTTATAGCCCATGTTTTTTGAAATTTGAAAAAAGAAGTTAGCCTCGTTTCTCATCATTTTGGACCATGGACTATAGCCCATATCGTACGGCATACTATAGCGCGCCGTTTTTCATCATTTTTGAGGATTTGAAAAAATGACGAAATGACAAAAACGATGGGTTATAGCCCATGTTTTTTGAAATTTGAAAAAAGAAGTTAGCCTTGTTTCTCATCATTTTGGACCATGGGCTATAGCCCATATCGTACGGCATACTATAGCGCGCCGTTTTTCATCATTTTTGAGGATTTGAAAAAAATGACGAAATGACAAAAACGATGGGTTATAGCCCATGTTTTTTGAAATTTTGAAAAAAAAAGTTAGCCTCGTTTCTCATCATTTTGGACCATGGGCTAAAGCCCATATCGTACGGCATACTATAGCGCGCCGTTTTTCATCATTTTTGAGGATTTGAAAAAAATGACGAAATGACAAAAACGATGGGTTATAGCCCATGTTTTTTGAAATTTGAAAAAAGAAGTTAGCCTCGTTTCTCATCATTTTGGACCATGGACTATAGCCCATATCGTACGGCATACTATAGCGCGCCGTTTTTCATCATTTTTGAGGATTTGAAAAAATGACGAAATGACAAAAACGATGGGTTATAGCCCATGTTTTTTGAAATTTTGAAAAAAAAAGTTAGCCTCGTTTCTCATCATTTTGGACCATGGGCTATAGCCCATATCGTACGGCATACTATAGCGCGCTGTTTTTCATCATTTTTGAGGATTTGAAAAAATGACGAAATGACAAAAACGATGGGTTATAGCCCATGTTTTTTGAAATTTGAAAAAAGAAGTTAGCCTCGTTTCTCATCATTTTGGACAATGGACTATAGCCAATATCGTACGGCATACTATAGCGAGCCGTTTTTCATCATTTTTGAGGATTTGAAAAAAATGACAAAATGACAAAAACGATGGGTTATAGCCCATGTTTTTTGAAATTTTGAAAAAAAAAGTTAGCCTCGTTTCTCATCATTTTGGACCATGGGCTATACCCCATATCGTACGGCATACTATAGCGCGCCGTTTTTCATCATTTTTGAGGATTTGAAAAAAATTACGAAATGACAAAAACGATGGGTTATAACCCATGTTTTTTGAAATTTTGAAAAAAAAAGTTAGCCTCGTTTCTCATCATTTTGGACCAAGGACTATAGCCCATATCGTACGGCATACTATAGCGCGCCATTTTTCATCCTTTTTGAGGATTTAAAAAAAATGACGAAATGACAAAAACGATGGGTTATAGCCCATGTTTTTTGAAATTTTGAAAAAAAAAGTTAGCCTCGTTTCTCATCATTTTGGACCATGGGCTATAGCCCATATCGTACGGCATACTATAGCGCGCCGTTTTTCATCATTTTTGAGGATTTGAAAAAAATGACGAAATGACAAAAACGATGGGTTATAGCCCATGTTTTTTGAAATTTTGAAAAAAAAAGTTAGCCTCGTTTCTCATCATTTTGGACCATGGGCTATAGCCCATATCGTACGGCATACTATAGCGCGCCATTTTTCATCATTTTTGAGGATTTGAAAAAAATGACGAAATGACAAAAACGATGGGTTATAGCCCATGTTTTTTGAAATTTTGAAAAAAAGAAGTTAGCCTCGTTTCTCATCATTTTGGACCATGGGCTATAGCCCATATCGTACGGCATACTATAGCGCGCCGTTTTTCATCATTTTTGAGGATTTGAAAAAAATGACGAAATGACAAAAACGATGGGTTATAGCCCATGTTTTTTGAAATTTGAAAAAAGAAGTTAGCCTCGTTTCTCATCATTTTGGACCATGGGCTATAGCCCATATCGTACGGCATACTATAGCGCGCCGTTTTTCATCATTTTTGAGGATTTGAAAAAAATGACGAAATGACAAAAACGATGGGTTATAGCCCATGTTTTTTGAAATTTGAAAAAATAAGTTAGCCTTGTTTCTCATCATTTTGGACCATGGACTATAGCCCATATCGTACGGCATACTATAGCGAGCCGTTTTTCATCATTTTTGAGGATTTAAAAAAAATGACGAAATGACAAAAACGATGGGTTATAGCCCATGTTTTTTGAAATTTAAAAAAAAAAAGTTAGCCTCGTTTCTCATCATTTTGGACCATGGGCTATAGCCCATATCGTACGGCATACTATAGCGCGCCGTTTTTCATCATTTTTGAGGATTTGAAAAAAATGACGAAATGACAAAAACGATGGGTTATAGCCCATGTCTTTTGAAATTTTGAAAAAAAAAAGTTAGCCTCGTTTCTCATCATTTTGGACCATGGGCTATAGCCCATATCGTACGGCATACTATAGCGCGCCGTTTTTCATCATTTTTGAGGATTTGAAAAAAATGACGAAATGACAAAAACGATGGGTTATAGCCCATGTTTTTTGAAATTTTGAAAAAAAAAGTTAGCCTCGTTTCTCATCATTTTGGACCATGGGCTATAGCCCATATCGTACGGCATACTATAGCGCGCCATTTTTCATCATTTTTGAGGATTTGAAAAAAATGACGAAATGACAAAAACGATGGGTTATAGCCCATGTTTTTTGAAATTTTGAAAAAAAGAAGTTAGCCTCGTTTCTCATCATTTTGGACCATGGGCTATAGCCCATATCGTACGGCATACTATAGCGCGCCGTTTTTCATCATTTTTGAGGATTTGAAAAAAATGACGAAATGACAAAAACGATGGGTTATAGCCCATGTTTTTTGAAATTTGAAAAAAGAAGTTAGCCTCGTTTCTCATCATTTTGGACCATGGGCTATAGCCCATATCGTACGGCATACTATAACGCGCCGTTTTTCATCATTTTTGAGGATTTGAAAAAAATGACGAAATGACAAAAACGATGGGTTATAGCCCATGTTTTTTGAAATTTGAAAAAAGAAGTTAGCCTTGTTTCTCATCATTTTGGACCATGGACTATAGCCCATATCGTACGGCATACTATAGCGAGCCGTTTTTCATCATTTTTGAGGATTTGAAAAAAATGACGAAATGACAAAAACGATGGGTTATAGCCCATGTTTTTTGAAATTTGAAAAAAGAAGTTAGCCTTGTTTCTCATCATTTTGGACCATGGACTATAGCCCATATCGTACGGCATACTATAGCGAGCCGTTTTTCATCATTTTTGAGGATTTAAAAAAAATGACGAAATGACAAAAACGATGGGTTATAGCCCATGTTTTTTGAAATTTCAAAAAAAAAAGTTAGCCTCGTTTCTCATCATTTTGGACCATGGGCTATAGCCCATATCGTACGGCATACTATAGCGCGCCGTTTTTCATCATTTTTGAGGATTTGAAAAAAATGACGAAATGACAAAAACGATGGGTTATAGCCCATGTCTTTTGAAATTTTGAAAAAAAAAGTTAGCCTCGTTTCTCATCATTTTGGACCATGGGCTATAGCCCATATCGTACGGCATACTATAGCGCGCCGTTTTTCATCATTTTTGAGGATTTGAAAAAAATGACGAAATGACAAAAACGATGGGTTATAGCCCATGTTTTTTGAAATTTTGAAAAAAAAAGTTAGCCTCGTTTCTCATCATTTTGGACCATGGGCTATAGCCCATATCGTACGGCATACTATAGCGCGCCATTTTTCATCATTTTTGAGGATTTGAAAAAAATGACGAAATGACAAAAACGATGGGTTATAGCCCATGTTTTTTGAAATTTTGAAAAAAAGAAGTTAGCCTCGTTTCTCATCATTTTGGACCATGGGCTATAGCCCATATCGTACGGCATACTATAGCGCGCCGTTTTTCATCATTTTTGAGGATTTGAAAAAAATGACAAAATGACAAAAACGATGGGTTATAGCCCATGTTTTT
Source organism: Protomyctophum bolini (assembly GCF_963924005.1). Classification (NCBI taxonomy): domain Eukaryota; kingdom Metazoa; phylum Chordata; class Actinopteri; order Myctophiformes; family Myctophidae; genus Protomyctophum; species Protomyctophum bolini. Next base: position 26,257,825 of record NC_137867.1, on the reverse strand, counting down.
TGAAATTTGAAAAAAGAAGTTAGCCTCGTTTCTCATCATTTTGGACCATGGGCTATAGCCCATATCGTACGGCATACTATAACGCGCCGTTTTTCATCATTTTTGAGGATTTGAAAAAAATGACGAAATGACAAAAACGATGGGTTATAGCCCATGTTTTTTGAAATTTGAAAAAAGAAGTTAGCCTTGTTTCTCATCATTTTGGACCATGGACTATAGCCCATATCGTACGGCATACTATAGCGAGCCGTTTTTCATCATTTTTGAGGATTTAAAAAAAATGACGAAATGACAAAAACGATGGGTTATAGCCCATGTTTTTTGAAATTTCAAAAAAAAAAGTTAGCCTCGTTTCTCATCATTTTGGACCATGGGCTATAGCCCATATCGTACGGCATACTATAGCGCGCCGTTTTTCATCATTTTTGAGGATTTGAAAAAAATGACGAAATGACAAAAACGATGGGTTATAGCCCATGTCTTTTGAAATTTTGAAAAAAAAAGTTAGCCTCGTTTCTCATCATTTTGGACCATGGGCTATAGCCCATATCGTACGGCATACTATAGCGCGCCGTTTTTCATCATTTTTGAGGATTTGAAAAAAATGACGAAATGACAAAAACGATGGGTTATAGCCCATGTTTTTTGAAATTTGAAAAAAGAAGTTAGCCTCGTTTCTCATCATTTTGGACCATGGACTATAGCCCATATCGTACGGCATACTATAGCGCGCCGTTTTTCATCATTTTTGAGGATTTGAAAAAATGACGAAATGACAAAAACGATGGGTTATAGCCCATGTTTTTTGAAATTTTGAAAAAAAAAGTTAGCCTCGTTTCTCATCATTTTGGACCATGGGCTATAGCCCATATCGTACGGCATACTATAGCGCGTTGTTTTTCATCATTTTTGAGGATTTGAAAAAAATGACGAAATGACAAAAACGATGGGTTATAGCCCATGTTTTTTGAAATTTGAAAAAAGAAGTTAGCCTCGTTTCTCATCATTTTGGACCATGGGCTATAGCCCATATCGTACGGCATACTATAGCGCGCCGTTTTTCATCATTTTTGAGGATTTGAAAAAAATGACGAAATGACAAAAACGATGGGTTATAGCCCATGTTTTTTGAAATTTGAAAAAAGAAGTTAGCCTCGTTTCTCATCATTTTGGACAATGGACTATAGCCCATATCGTACGGCATACTATAGCGAGCCGTTTTTCATCATTTTTGAGGATTTGAAAAAAATGACAAAATGACAAAATGACAAAAACGATGGGTTATAGCCCATGTTTTTTGAAATTTGAAAAAAGAAGTTAGCCTCGTTTCTCATCATTTTGGACCATGGGCTATAGCCCATATCGTACGGCATACTATAGCGCGCCGTTTTTCATCATTTTTGAGGATTTGAAAAAAATGACGAAATGACAAAAACGATGGGTTATAGCCCATGTTTTTTGAAATTTTGAAAAAAAAAGTTAGCCTCGTTTCTCATCATTTTGGACCATGGGCTATACCCCATATCGTACGGCATACTATAGCGCGCCGTTTTTCATCATTTTTGAGGATTTGAAAAAATTACGAAATGACAAAAACGATGGGTTATAGCCCATGTTTTTTGAAATTTTGAAAAAAAAAGTTAGCCTCGTTTCTCATCATTTTGGACCAAGGACTATAGCCCATATCGTACGGCATACTATAGCGAGCCGTTTTTCATCATTTTTGAGGATTTGAAAAAAATGACGAAATGACAAAAACGATGGGTTATAGCCCATGTTTTTTGAAATTTTGAAAAAAAAAGTTAGCCTCGTTTCTCATCATTTTGGACCATGGGCTATAGCCCATATCGTACGGCATACTATAGCGCGCCATTTTTCATCATTTTTGAGGATTTGAAAAAAATGACGAAATGACAAAAACGATGGGTTATAGCCCATGTTTTTTGAAATTTTGAAAAAAAAAGTTAGCCTCGTTTCTCATCATTTTGGACCATGGGCTATAGCCCATATCGTACGGCATACTATAGCGCGCCGTTTTTCATCATTTTTGAGGATTTGAAAAAAATTACGAAATGACAAAAACGATGGGTTATAGCCCATGTTTTTTGAAATTTTGAAAAAAAAAGTTAGCCTCGTTTCTCATCATTTTGGACCATGGGCTATAGCCCATATCGTACGGCATACTATAGCGCGCCATTTTTCATCATTTTTGAGGATTTGAAAAAAATTACGAAATGACAAAAACGATGGGTTATAGCCCATGTTTTTTGAAATTTTGAAAAAAAAAGTTAGCCTCGTTTCTCATCATTTTGGACCATGGGCTATAGCCCATATCGTACGGCATACTATAGCGCGCCGTTTTTCATCATTTTTGAGGATTTGAAAAAAATTACGAAATGACAAAAACGATGGGTTATAGCCCATGTTTTTTGAAATTTTGAAAAAAAAAGTTAGCCTCGTTTCTCATCATTTTGGACCATGGGCTATAGCCCATATCGTACGGCATACTATAGCGCGCCGTTTTTCATCATTTTTGAGGATTTGAAAAAAATGACGAAATGACAAAAACGATGGGTTATAGCCCATGTTTTTTGAAATTTTGAAAAAAAGAAGTTAGCCTCGTTTCTCATCATTTTGGACCATGGGCTATAGCCCATATCGTACGGCATACTATAGCGCGCCGTTTTTCATCATTTTTGAGGATTTGAAAAAAATGACGAAATGACAAAAACGATGGGTTATAGCCCATGTTTTTTGAAATTTGAAAAAAGAAGTTAGCCTCGTTTCTCATCATTTTGGACCATGGGCTATAGCCCATATCGTACGGCATACTATAGCGCGCCGTTTTTCATCATTTTTGAGGATTTGAAAAAAATGACGAAATGACAAAAACGATGGGTTATAGCCCATGTTTTTTGAAATTTGAAAAAAGAAGTTAGCCTCGTTTCTCATCATTTTGGACCATGGGCTATAGCCCATATCGTACGGCATACTATAGCGCGCCGTTTTTCATCATTTTTGAGGATTTGAAAAAAATGACGAAATGACAAAAACGATGGGTTATAGCCCATGTTTTTAGAAATTTGAAAAAAGAAGTTAGCCTCGTTTCTCATCATTTTGGACCATGGGCTATAGCCCATATCGTACGGCATACTATAGCGCGCCGTTTTTCATCATTTTTGAGGATTTGAAAAAAATGACGAAATGACAAAAACGATGGGTTATAGCCCATGTTTTTTGAAATTTGAAAAAAGAAGTTAGCCTCGTTTCTCATCATTTTGGACCATGGACTATAGCCCATATCGTACGGCATACTATAGCGAGCCGTTTTTCATCATTTTTGAGGATTTGAAAAAATGACAAAATGACAAAAACGATGGGTTATAGCCCATGTTTTTTGAAATTTTGAAAAAAAAAGTTAGCCTCGTTTCTCATCATTTTGGACCATGGGCTATACCCCATATCGTACGGCATACTATAGCGCGCCGTTTTTCTACATTTTTGAGGATTTAAAAAAATGACGAAATGACAAAAACGATGGGTTATAGCCCATGTTTTTTGAAATTTTGAAAAAAAAAGTTAGCCTCGTTTCTCATCATTTTGGACCATGGGCTATAGCCCATATCGTACGGCATACTATAGCGCGCCGTTTTTCATCATTTTTGAGGATTTGAAAAAAATGACGAAATGACAAAAACGATGGGTTATAGCCCATGTTTTTTGAAATTTTGAAAAAAAAAGTTAGCCTCGTTTCTCATCATTTTGGACCATGGGCTATAGCCCATATCGTACGGCATACTATAGCGCGCCGTTTTTCATCATTTTTGAGGATTTGAAAAAAATGACGAAATGACAAAAACGATGGGTTATAGCCCATGTTTTTTGAAATTTTGAAAAAAAAAGTTAGCCTCGTTTCTCATCATTTTGGACCATGGACTATAGCCCATATCGTACGGCATACTATAGCGCGCCGTTTTTCATCATTTTTGAGGATTTGAAAAAAATGACAAAATGACAAAAACGATGGGTTATAGCCCATGTTTTTTGAAATTTTGAAAAAAAAAGTTAGCCTCGTTTCTCATCATTTTGGACCATGGACTATAGCCCACATCGTACGGCATACTATAGCGAGCCGTTTTTCATCATTTTTGAGGATTTGAAAAAAATTACGAAATGACAAAAACGATGGGTTATAGCCCATGTTTTTTGAAATTTTGAAAAAAAAAGTTAGCCTCGTTTCTCATCATTTTGGACCATGGGCTATAGCCCATATCGTACGGCATACTATAGCGCGCCATTTTTCATCATTTATGAGGATTTGAAAAAAATGACGAAATGACAAAAACGATGGGTTATAGCCCATGTTTTTTGAAATTTTGAAAAAAAAAGTTAGCCTCGTTTCTCATCATTTTGGACCATGGACTATAGCCCATATCGTACGGCATACTATAGCGCGCCATTTTTCATCATTTTTGAGGATTTGAAAAAAATGACGAAATGACAAAAACGATGGGTTATAGCCCATGTTTTTTGAAATTTTGAAAAAAAAAGTTAGCCTCGTTTCTCATCATTTTGGACCATGGACTATAGCCCATATCGTACGGCATACTATAGCGCGCCGTTTTACATCATTTTTGAGGATTTGAAAAAAATGACAAAATGACAAAAACGATGGGTTATAGCCCATGTTTTTTGAAATTTTGAAAAAAAAAGTTAGCCTCGTTTCTCATCATTTTGGACCATGGACTATAGCCCACATCGTACGGCATACTATAGCGAGCCGTTTTTCATCATTTTTGAGGATTTGAAAAAAATGACGAAATGACAAAAACGATGGGTTATAGCCCATGTTTTTTGAAATTTTGAAAAAAAAAGTTAGCCTTGTTTCTCATCATTTTGGACCATGGGCTATAGCCCATATCGTACGGCATACTATAGCGCGCCATTTTTCATCATTTTTGAGGATTTGAAAAAAATGACGAAATGACAAAAACGATGGGTTATAGCCCATGTTTTTTGAAATTTTGAAAAAAAAAAGTTAGCCTCGTTTCTCATCATTTTGGACCATGGGCTATAGCCCATATCGTACGGCATACTATAGCGCGCCGTTTTTCATCATTTTTGAGGATTTGAAAAAAAAATGACGAAATGACAAAAACGATGGGTTATAGCCCATGTTTTTTGAAATTTTGAAAAAAAAAGTTAGCCTCGTTTCTCATCATTTTGGACCATGGACTATAGCCCATATCGTACGGCATACTATAGCGCGCCGTTTTTCATCATTTTTGAGGATTTGAAAATAATGACGAAATGACAAAAACGATGGGTTATAGCCCATGTTTTTTGAAATTTGAAAAAAGAAGTTAGCCTCGTTTCTCATCATTTTGGACCATGGACTATAGCCCATATCGTACGGCATACTATAGCGCGCCGTTTTTCATCATTTTTGAGGATTTGAAAAAAATGACGAAATGACAAAAACGATGGGTTATAGCCCATGTTTTTTGAAATTTTGAAAAAAAAAGTTAGCCTCGTTTCTCATCATTTTGGACCATGGGCTATAGCCCATATCGTACGGCATACTATAGCGCGCCGTTTTTCATCATTTTTGAGGATTTGAAAAAAATGACGAAATGACAAAAACGATGGGTTATAGCCCATGTTTTTTGAAATTTGAAAAAAAAAGTTAGCCTCGTTTCTCATCATTTTGGACCATGGGCTATAGCCCATATCGTACGGCATACTATAGCGCGCCGTTTTTCATCAGTTTTGAGGATTTGAAAAAAATGACGAAATGACAAAAACGATGGGTTATAGCCCATGTTTTTTGAAATTTGAAAAAAGAAGTTAGCCTCGTTTCTCATCATTTTGGACCATGGACTATAGCCCATATCGTACGGCATACTATAGCGCGCCGTTTTTCATCATTTTTGAAGATTTGAAAAAAATGACGAAATGACAAAAACGATGGGTTATAGCCCATGTTTTTTGATATTTTGAAAAAAAAAGTTAGCCTCGTTTCTCATCATTTTGGACCATGGACTATAGCCCATATCGTACGGCATACTATAGCGCGCCGTTTTTCATCATTTTTGAGGATTTGAAAAAAATGACAAAATGACAAAAACGATGGGTTATAGCCCATGTTTTTTGAAATTTTGAAGAAAAAAGTTAGCCTCGTTTCTCATCATTTTGGACCATGGACTATAGCCCACATCGTACGGCATACTATAGCGAGCCGTTTTTCATCATTTTTGAGGATTTGAAAAAAATGACGAAATGACAAAAACGATGGGTTATAGCCCATGTTTTTTGAAATTTTGAAAAAAAAAGTTAGCCTCGTTTCTCATCATTTTGGACCATGGGCTATAGCCCATATCGTACGGCATACTATAGCGCGCCGTTTTTCATCATTTTTGAGGATTTGAAAAAAATGACGAAATGACAAAAACGATGGGTTATAGCCCATGTCTTTTGAAATTTTGAAAAAAAAAGTTAGCCTCGTTTCTCATCATTTTGGACCATGGGCTATAGCCCATATCGTACGGCATACTATAGCGCGCCGTTTTTCATCATTTTTGAGGATTTGAAAAAAATGACGAAATGACAAAAACGATGGGTTATAGCCCATGTTTTTTGAAATTTTGAAAAAAAAAGTTAGCCTCGTTTCTCATCATTTTGGACCATGGGCTATAGCCCATATCGTACGGCATACTATAGCGCGCCATTTTTCATCATTTTTGAGGATTTGAAAAAAATGACGAAATGACAAAAACGATGGGTTATAGCCCATGTTTTTTGAAATTTTGAAAAAAAGAAGTTAGCCTCGTTTCTCATCATTTTGGACCATGGGCTATAGCCCATATCGTACGGCATACTATAGCGCGCCGTTTTTCATCATTTTTGAGGATTTGAAAAAAATGACGAAATGACAAAAACGATGGGTTATAGCCCATGTTTTTTGAAATTTGAAAAAAGAAGTTAGCCTCGTTTCTCATCATTTTGGACCATGGGCTATAGCCCATATCGTACGGCATACTATAACGCGCCGTTTTTCATCATTTTTGAGGATTTGAAAAAAATGACGAAATGACAAAAACGATGGGTTATAGCCCATGTTTTTTGAAATTTGAAAAAAGAAGTTAGCCTTGTTTCTCATCATTTTGGACCATGGACTATAGCCCATATCGTACGGCATACTATAGCGAGCCGTTTTTCATCATTTTTGAGGATTTGAAAAAAATGACGAAATGACAAAAACGATGGGTTATAGCCCATGTTTTTTGAAATTTGAAAAAAGAAGTTAGCCTTGTTTCTCATCATTTTGGACCATGGACTATAGCCCATATCGTACGGCATACTATAGCGAGCCGTTTTTCATCATTTTTGAGGATTTAAAAAAAATGACGAAATGACAAAAACGATGGGTTATAGCCCATGTTTTTTGAAATTTCAAAAAAAAAAGTTAGCCTCGTTTCTCATCATTTTGGACCATGGGCTATAGCCCATATCGTACGGCATACTATAGCGCGCCGTTTTTCATCATTTTTGAGGATTTGAAAAAAATGACGAAATGACAAAAACGATGGGTTATAGCCCATGTCTTTTGAAATTTTTAAAAAAAAAGTTAGCCTCGTTTCTCATCATTTTGGACCATGGGCTATAGCCCATATCGTACGGCATACTATAGCGCGCCGTTTTTCATCATTTTTGAGGATTTGAAAAAAATGACGAAATGACAAAAACGATGGGTTATAGCCCATGTTTTTTGAAATTTTGAAAAAAAGAAGTTAGCCTCGTTTCTCATCATTTTGGACCATGGGCTATAGCCCATATCGTACGGCATACTATAGCGCGCCGTTTTTCATCATTTTTGAGGATTTGAAAAAAATGACAAAATGACAAAAACGATGGGTTATAGCCCATGTTTTTTGAAATTTGAAAAAAGAAGTTAGCCTCGTTTCTCATCATTTTGGACCATGGGCTATAGCCCATATCGTACGGCATACTATAACGCGCCGTTTTTCATCATTTTTGAGGATTTGAAAAAAATGACGAAATGACAAAAACGATGGGTTATAGCCCATGTTTTTTGAAATTTGAAAAAAGAAGTTAGCCTTGTTTCTCATCATTTTGGACCATGGACTATAGCCCATATCGTACGGCATACTATAGCGAGGCGTTTTTCATCATTTTTGAGGATTTTAAAAAAATGACGAAATGACAAAAACGATGGGTTATAGCCCATGTTTTTTGAAATTTCAAAAAAAAAAGTTAGCCTCGTTTCTCATCATTTTGGACCATGGGCTATAGCCCATATCGTACGGCATACTATAGCGCGCCGTTTTTCATCATTTTTGAGGATTTGAAAAAAATGACGAAATGACAAAAACGATGGGTTATAGCCCATGTTTTTTGAAATTTGAAAAAAGAAGTTAGCCTCGTTTCTCATCATTTTGGACCATGGACTATAGCCCATATCGTACGGCATACTATAGCGCGCCGTTTTTCATCATTTTTGAGGATTTGAAAAAATGACGAAATGACAAAAACGATGGGTTATAGCCCATGTTTTTTGAAATTTTGAAAAAAAAAGTTAGCCTCGTTTCTCATCATTTTGGACCAAGGACTATAGCCCATATCGTACGGCATACTATAGCGAGCCGTTTTTCATCATTTTTGAGGATTTGAAAAAAATGACGAAATGACAAAAACGATGGGTTATAGCCCATGTTTTTTGAAATTTTGAAAAAAAAAGTTAGCCTCGTTTCTCATCATTTTGGACCATGGGCTATAGCCCATATCGTACGGCATACTATAGCGCGCTGTTTTTCATCATTTTTGAGGATTTGAAAAAAATGACAAAATGACAAAAACGATGGGTTATAGCCCATGTTTTTTGAAATTTGAAAAAAGAAGTTAGCCTCGTTTCTCATCATTTTGGACCATGGGCTATAGCCCATATCGTACGGCATACTATAGCGCGCCGTTTTTCATCATTTTTGAGGATTTGAAAAAAATGACGAAATGACAAAAACGATGGGTTATAGCCCATGTTTTTTGAAATTTGAAAAAAGAAGTTAGCCTCGTTTCTCATCATTTTGGACAATGGACTATAGCCCATATCGTACGGCATACTATAGCGAGCCGTTTTTCATCATTTTTGAGGATTTGAAAAAAATGACAAAATGACAAAAACGATGGGTTATAGCCCATGTTTTTTGAAATTTTGAAAAAAAAAGTTAGCCTCGTTTCTCATCATTTTGGACCATGGGCTATAGCCCATATCGTACGGCATACTATAGCGCGCCGTTTTTCATCATTTTTGAGGATTTGAAAAAAATGACGAAATGACAAAAACGATGGGTTATAGCCCATGTTTTTTGAAATTTTGAAAAAAAAAGTTAGCCTCGTTTCTCATCATTTTGGACCATGGGCTATAGCCCATATCGTACGGCATACTATAGCGCGCCATTTTTCATCATTTTTGAGGATTTGAAAAAAATGACGAAATGACAAAAACGATGGGTTATAGCCCATGTTTTTTGAAATTTTGAAAAAAAGAAGTTAGCCTCGTTTCTCATCATTTTGGACCATGGGCTATAGCCCATATCGTACGGCATACTATAGCGCGCCGTTTTTCATCATTTTTGAGGATTTGAAAAAAATGACAAAATGACAAAAACGATGGGTTATAGCCCATGTTTTTTGAAATTTGAAAAAAGAAGTTAGCCTCGTTTCTCATCATTTTGGACCATGGGCTATAGCCCATATCGTACGGCATACTATAACGCGCCGTTTTTCATCATTTTTGAGGATTTGAAAAAAATGACGAAATGACAAAAACGATGGGTTATAGCCCATGTTTTTTGAAATTTGAAAAAAGAAGTTAGCCTTGTTTCTCATCATTTTGGACCATGGACTATAGCCCATATCGTACGGCATACTATAGCGAGCCGTTTTTCATCATTTTTGAGGATTTTAAAAAAATGACGAAATGACAAAAACGATGGGTTATAGCCCATGTTTTTTGAAATTTCAAAAAAAAAAGTTAGCCTCGTTTCTCATCATTTTGGACCATGGGCTATAGCCCATATCGTACGGCATACTATAGCGCGCCGTTTTTCATCATTTTTGAGGATTTGAAAAAAATGACGAAATGACAAAAACGATGGGTTATAGCCCATGTTTTTTGAAATTTGAAAAAAGAAGTTAGCCTCGTTTCTCATCATTTTGGACCATGGACTATAGCCCATATCGTACGGCATACTATAGCGCGCCGTTTTTCATCATTTTTGAGGATTTGAAAAAATGACGAAATGACAAAAACGATGGGTTATAGCCCATGTTTTTTGAAATTTTGGAAAAAAAAGTTAGCCTCGTTTCTCATCATTTTGGACCAAGGACTATAGCCCATATCGTACGGCATACTATAGCGAGCCGTTTTTCATCATTTTTGAGGATTTGAAAAAAATGACGAAATGACAAAAACGATGGGTTATAGCCCATGTTTTTTGAAATTTTGAAAAAAAAAGTTAGCCTCGTTTCTCATCATTTTGGACCATGGGCTATAGCCCATATCGTACGGCATACTATAGCGCGCTGTTTTTCATCATTTTTGAGGATTTGAAAAAAATGACAAAATGACAAAAACGATGGGTTATAGCCCATGTTTTTTGAAATTTGAAAAAAGAAGTTAGCCTCGTTTCTCATCATTTTGGACCATGGGCTATAGCCCATATCGTACGGCATACTATAGCGCGCCGTTTTTCATCATTTTTGAGGATTTGAAAAAAATGACGAAATGACAAAAACGATGGGTTATAGCCCATGTTTTTTGAAATTTTGAAAAAAAAAGTTAGCCTCGTTTCTCATCATTTTGGACCATGGGCTATAGCCCATATCGTACGGCATACTATAGCGCGCCATTTTTCATCATTTTTGAGGATTTGAAAAAAATGACGAAATGACAAAAACGATGGGTTATAGCCCATGTTTTTTGAAATTTTGAAAAAAAGAAGTTAGCCTCGTTTCTCATCATTTTGGACCATGGGCTATAGCCCATATCGTACGGCATACTATAGCGCGCCGTTTTTCATCATTTTTGAGGATTTGAAAAAAATGACAAAATGACAAAAACGATGGGTTATAGCCCATGTTTTTTGAAATTTGAAAAAAGAAGTTAGCCTCGTTTCTCATCATTTTGGACCATGGGCTATAGCCCATATCGTACGGCATACTATAACGCGCCGTTTTTCATCATTTTTGAGGATTTGAAAAAAATGACGAAATGACAAAAACGATGGGTTATAGCCCATGTTTTTTGAAATTTGAAAAAAGAAGTTAGCCTTGTTTCTCATCATTTTGGACCATGGACTATAGCCCATATCGTACGGCATACTATAGCGAGCCGTTTTTCATCATTTTTGAGGATTTTAAAAAAATGACGAAATGACAAAAACGATGGGTTATAGCCCATGTTTTTTGAAATTTCAAAAAAAAAAGTTAGCCTCGTTTCTCATCATTTTGGACCATGGGCTATAGCCCATATCGTACGGCATACTATAGCGCGCCGTTTTTCATCATTTTTGAGGATTTGAAAAAAATGACGAAATGACAAAAACGATGGGTTATAGCCCATGTTTTTTGAAATTTGAAAAAAGAAGTTAGCCTCGTTTCTCATCATTTTGGACCATGGACTATAGCCCATATCGTACGGCATACTATAGCGCGCCGTTTTTCATCATTTTTGAGGATTTGAAAAAATGACGAAATGACAAAAACGATGGGTTATAGCCCATGTTTTTTGAAATTTTGAAAAAAAAAGTTAGCCTCGTTTCTCATCATTTTGGACCAAGGACTATAGCCCATATCGTACGGCATACTATAGCGAGCCGTTTTTCATCATTTTTGAGGATTTGAAAAAAATGACGAAATGACAAAAACGATGGGTTATAGCCCATGTTTTTTGAAATTTTGAAAAAAAAAGTTAGCCTCGTTTCTCATCATTTTGGACCATGGGCTATAGCCCATATCGTACGGCATACTATAGCGCGCTGTTTTTCATCATTTTTGAGGATTTGAAAAAAATGACAAAATGGCAAAAACGATGGGTTATAGCCCATGTTTTTTGAAATTTGAAAAAAGAAGTTAGCCTCGTTTCTCATCATTTTGGACCATGGGCTATAGCCCATATCGTACGGCATACTATAGCGCGCCGTTTTTCATCATTTTTGAGGATTTGAAAAAAATGACGAAATGACAAAAACGATGGGTTATAGCCCATGTTTTTTGAAATTTGAAAAAAGAAGTTAGCCTCGTTTCTCATCATTTTGGACAATGGACTATAGCCCATATCGTACGGCATACTATAGCGAGCCGTTTTTCATCATTTTTGAGGATTTGAAAAAAATGACAAAATGACAAAAACGATGGGTTATAGCCCATGTTTTTTGAAATTTTGAAAAAAAAAGTTAGCCTCGTTTCTCATCATTTTGGACCATGGGCTATAGCCCATATCGTACGGCATACTATAGCGCGCCGTTTTTCATCATTTTTGAGGATTTGAAAAAAATGACGAAATGACAAAAACGATGGGTTATAGCCCATGTTTTTTGAAATTTTGAAAAAAAAAGTTAGCCTCGTTTCTCATCATTTTGGACCATGGGCTATAGCCCATATCGTACGGCATACTATAGCGCGCCATTTTTCATCATTTTTGAGGATTTGAAAAAAATGACGAAATGACAAAAACGATGGGTTATAGCCCATGTTTTTTGAAATTTTGAAAAAAAGAAGTTAGCCTCGTTTCTCATCATTTTGGACCATGGGCTATAGCCCATATCGTACGGCATACTATAGCGCGCCGTTTTTCATCATTTTTGAGGATTTGAAAAAAATGACAAAATGACAAAAACGATGGGTTATAGCCCATGTTTTTTGAAATTTGAAAAAAGAAGTTAGCCTCGTTTCTCATCATTTTGGACCATGGGCTATAGCCCATATCGTACGGCATACTATAACGCGCCGTTTTTCATCATTTTTGAGGATTTGAAAAAAATGACGAAATGACAAAAACGATGGGTTATAGCCCATGTTTTTTGAAATTTGAAAAAAGAAGTTAGCCTTGTTTCTCATCATTTTGGACCATGGACTATAGCCCATATCGTACGGCATACTATAGCGAGCCGTTTTTCATCATTTTTGAGGATTTTAAAAAAATGACGAAATGACAAAAACGATGGGTTATAGCCCATGTTTTTTGAAATTTCAAAAAAAAAAGTTAGCCTCGTTTCTCATCATTTTGGACCATGGGCTATAGCCCATATCGTACGGCATACTATAGCGCGCCGTTTTTCATCATTTTTGAGGATTTGAAAAAAATGACGAAATGACAAAAACGATGGGTTATAGCCCATGTTTTTTGAAATTTGAAAAAAGAAGTTAGCCTCGTTTCTCATCATTTTGGACCATGGACTATAGCCCATATCGTACGGCATACTATAGCGCGCCGTTTTTCATCATTTTTGAGGATTTGAAAAAATGACGAAATGACAAAAACGATGGGTTATAGCCCATGTTTTTTGAAATTTTGAAAAAAAAAGTTAGCCTCGTTTCTCATCATTTTGGACCAAGGACTATAGCCCATATCGTACGGCATACTATAGCGAGCCGTTTTTCATCATTTTTGAGGATTTGAAAAAAATGACGAAATGACAAAAACGATGGGTTATAGCCCATGTTTTTTGAAATTTTGAAAAAAAAAGTTAGCCTCGTTTCTCATCATTTTGGACCATGGGCTATAGCCCATATCGTACGGCATACTATAGCGCGCTGTTTTTCATCATTTTTGAGGATTTGAAAAAAATGACAAAATGACAAAAACGATGGGTTATAGCCCATGTTTTTTGAAATTTGAAAAAAGAAGTTAGCCTCGTTTCTCATCATTTTGGACCATGGGCTATAGCCCATATCGTACGGCATACTATAGCGCGCCGTTTTTCATCATTTTTGAGGATTTGAAAAAAATGACGAAATGACAAAAACGATGGGTTATAGCCCATGTTTTTTGAAATTTGAAAAAAGAAGTTAGCCTCGTTTCTCATCATTTTGGACAATGGACTATAGCCCATATCGTACGGCATACTATAGCGAGCCGTTTTTCATCATTTTTGAGGATTTGAAAAAAATGACGAAATGACAAAAACGATGGGTTATAGCCCATGTTTTTTGAAATTTTGAAAAAAAAAGTTAGCCTCGTTTCTCATCATTTTGGACCATGGGCTATAGCCCATATCGTACGGCATACTATAGCGCGCTGTTTTTCATCATTTTTGAGGATTTGAAAAAAATGACAAAATGACAAAAACGATGGGTTATAGCCCATGTTTTTTGAAATTTGAAAAAAGAAGTTAGCCTCGTTTCTCATCATTTTGGACCATGGGCTATAGCCCATATCGTACGGCATACTATAGCGCGCCGTTTTTCATCATTTTTGAGGATTTGAAAAAAATGACGAAATGACAAAAACGATGGGTTATAGCCCATGTTTTTTGAAATTTGAAAAAAGAAGTTAGCCTCGTTTCTCATCATTTTGGACAATGGACTATAGCCCATATCGTACGGCATACTATAGCGAGCCGTTTTTCATCATTTTTGAGGATTTGAAAAAAATGACAAAATGACAAAAACGATGGGTTATAGCCCATGTTTTTTGAAATTTTGAAAAAAAAAGTTAGCCTCGTTTCTCATCATTTTGGACCATGGGCTATACCCCATATCGTACGGCATACTATAGCGCGCCGTTTTTCATCATTTTTGAGGATTTGAAAAAATTACGAAATGACAAAAACGATGGGTTATAGCCCATGTTTTTTGAAATTTTGAAAAAAAAAGTTAGCCTCGTTTCTCATCATTTTGGACCAAGGACTATAGCCCATATCGTACGGCATACTATAGCGAGCCGTTTTTCATCATTTTTGAGGATTTGAAAAAAATGACGAAATGACAAAAACGATGGGTTATAGCCCATGTTTTTTGAAATTTTGAAAAAAAAAGTTAGCCTCGTTTCTCATCATTTTGGACCATGGGCTATAGCCCATATCGTACGGCATACTATAGCGCGCCGTTTTTCATCATTTTTGAGGATTTGAAAAAAATGACGAAATGACAAAAACGATGGGTTATAGCCCATGTTTTTTGAAATTTTGAAAAAAAGAAGTTAGCCTCGTTTCTCATCATTTTGGACCATGGGCTATAGCCCATATCGTACGGCATACTATAGCGCGCCGTTTTTCATCATTTTTGAGGATTTGAAAAAAATGACGAAATGACAAAAACGATGGGTTATAGCCCATGTTTTTTGAAATTTGAAAAAAGAAGTTAGCCTCGTTTCTCATCATTTTGGACCATGGGCTATAGCCCATATCGTACGGCATACTATAGCGCGCCGTTTTTCATCATTTTTGAGGATTTGAAAAAAATGACGAAATGACAAAAACGATGGGTTATAGCCCATGTTTTTAGAAATTTGAAAAAAGAAGTTAGCCTCGTTTCTCATCATTTTGGACCATGGGCTATAGCCCATATCGTACGGCATACTATAGCGCGCCGTTTTTCATCATTTTTGAGGATTTGAAAAAAATGACGAAATGACAAAAACGATGGGTTATAGCCCATGTTTTTTGAAATTTGAAAAAAGAAGTTAGCCTCGTTTCTCATCATTTTGGACCATGGACTATAGCCCATATCGTACGGCATACTATAGCGAGCCGTTTTTCATCATTTTTGAGGATTTGAAAAAATGACAAAATGACAAAAACGATGGGTTATAGCCCATGTTTTTTGAAATTTTGAAAAAAAAAGTTAGCCTCGTTTCTCATCATTTTGGACCATGGGCTATACCCCATATCGTACGGCATACTATAGCGCGCCGTTTTTCTACATTTTTGAGGATTTGAAAAAATGACGAAATGACAAAAACGATGGGTTATAGCCCATGTTTTTTGAAATTTTGAAAAAAAAAGTTAGCCTCGTTTCTCATCATTTTGGACCATGGGCTATAGCCCATATCGTACGGCATACTATAGCGCGCCGTTTTTCATCATTTTTGAGGATTTGAAAAAAATGACGAAATGACAAAAACGATGGGTTATAGCCCATGTTTTTTGAAATTTTGAAAAAAAAAGTTAGCCTCGTTTCTCATCATTTTGGACCATGGGCTATAGCCCATATCGTACGGCATACTATAGCGCGCCGTTTTTCATCATTTTTGAGGATTTGAAAAAAATGACGAAATGACAAAAACGATGGGTTATAGCCCATGTTTTTTGAAATTTTGAAAAAAAAAGTTAGCCTCGTTTCTCATCATTTTGGACCATGGACTATAGCCCATATCGTACGGCATACTATAGCGCGCCGTTTTTCATCATTTTTGAGGATTTGAAAAAAATGACAAAATGACAAAAACGATGGGTTATAGCCCATGTTTTTTGAAATTTTGAAAAAAAAAGTTAGCCTCGTTTCTCATCATTTTGGACCATGGACTATAGCCCACATCGTACGGCATACTATAGCGAGCCGTTTTTCATCATTTTTGAGGATTTGAAAAAAATTACGAAATGACAAAAACGATGGGTTATAGCCCATGTTTTTTGAAATTTTGAAAAAAAAAGTTAGCCTCGTTTCTCATCATTTTGGACCATGGGCTATAGCCCATATCGTACGGCATACTATAGCGCGCCATTTTTCATCATTTTTGAGGATTTGAAAAAAATGACGAAATGACAAAAACGATGGGTTATAGCCCATGTTTTTTGAAATTTTGAAAAAAAAAGTTAGCCTCGTTTCTCATCATTTTGGACCATGGACTATAGCCCATATCGTACGGCATACTATAGCGCGCCGTTTTACATCATTTTTGAGGATTTGAAAAAAATGACAAAATGACAAAAACGATGGGTTATAGCCCATGTTTTTTGAAATTTTGAAAAAAAAAGTTAGCCTCGTTTCTCATCATTTTGGACCATGGACTATAGCCCACATCGTACGGCATACTATAGCGAGCCGTTTTTCATCATTTTTGAGGATTTGAAAAAAATGACGAAATGACAAAAACGATGGGTTATAGCCCATGTTTTTTGAAATTTTGAAAAAAAAAGTTAGCCTCGTTTCTCATCATTTTGGACCATGGGCTATAGCCCATATCGTACGGCATACTATAGCGCGCCATTTTTCATCATTTTTGAGGATTTGAAAAAAATGACGAAATGACAAAAACGATGGGTTATAGCCCATGTTTTTTGAAATTTTGAAAAAAAAAGTTAGCCTCGTTTCTCATCATTTTGGACCATGGGCTATAGCCCATATCGTACGGCATACTATAGCGCGCCGTTTTTCATCATTTTTGAGGATTTGAAAAAAAAATGACAAAATGACAAAAACGATGGGTTATAGCCCATGTTTTTTGAAATTTTGAAAAAAAAAAGTTAGCCTCGTTTCTCATCATTTTGGACCATGGACTATAGCCCATATCGTACGGCATACTATAGCGCGCCGTTTTTCATCATTTTTGAGGATTTGAAAATAATGACGAAATGACAAAAACGATGGGTTATAGCCCATGTTTTTTGAAATTTGAAAAAAGAAGTTAGCCTCGTTTCTCATCATTTTGGACCACGGACTATAGCCCATATCGTACGGCATACTATAGCGCGCCGTTTTTCATCATTTTTGAGGATTTGAAAAAAATGACGAAATGACAAAAACGATGGGTTATAGCCCATGTTTTTTGAAATTTTGAAAAAAAAAGTTAGCCTCGTTTCTCATCATTTTGGACCATGGGCTATAGCCCATATCGTACGGCATACTATAGCGCGCCGTTTTTCATCAGTTTTGAGGATTTGAAAAAAATGACGAAATGACAAAAACGATGGGTTATAGCCCATGTTTTTTGAAATTTGAAAAAAGAAGTTAGCCTCGTTTCTCATCATTTTGGACCATGGACTATAGCCCATATCGTACGGCATACTATAGCGCGCCGTTTTTCATCATTTTTGAAGATTTGAAAAAAATGACGAAATGACAAAAACGATGGGTTATAGCCCATGTTTTTTGAAATTTTGAAAAAAAAAGTTAGCCTCGTTTCTCATCATTTTGGACCATGGACTATAGCCCATATCGTACGGCATACTATAGCGCGCCGTTTTTCATCATTTTTGAGGATTTGAAAAAAATGACAAAATGACAAAAACGATGGGTTATAGCCCATGTTT
The DNA here is from genome assembly GCF_963924005.1 of Protomyctophum bolini. Classification (NCBI taxonomy): domain Eukaryota; kingdom Metazoa; phylum Chordata; class Actinopteri; order Myctophiformes; family Myctophidae; genus Protomyctophum; species Protomyctophum bolini. Next base: position 26,239,553 of record NC_137867.1, on the reverse strand, counting down.
TTTGAAATTTTGAAAAAAAAAGTTAGCCTCGTTTCTCATAATTTTGGACCATGGACTATAGCCCACATCGTACGGCATACTATAGCGAGCCGTTTTTCATCATTTTTGAGGATTTGAAAAAAATGACGAAATGACAAAAACGATGGGTTATAGCCCATGTTTTTTGAAATTTTGAAAAAAAAAAGTTAGCCTCGTTTCTCATCATTTTGGACCATGGGCTATAGCCCATATCGTACGGCATACTATAGCGCGCCATTTTTCATCATTTTTGAGGATTTGAAAAAAATGACGAAATGACAAAAACGATGGGTTATAGCCCATGTTTTTTGAAATTTTGAAAAAAAAAGTTAGCCTCGTTTCTCATCATTTTGGACCATGGACTATAGCCCATATCGTACGGCATACTATATCGCGCCATTTTTCATCATTTTTGAGGATTTGAAAAAAATGACGAAATGACAAAAACGATGGGTTATAACCCATCGTTTTTGTCATTCCGTATATCGTACGGCATACTATAGCGCGCCGTTTTTCATCATTTTTGAGGATTTGAAAAAAATGAAAAAATGACAAAAACGATGGGTTATAGCCCATGTTTTTTGAAATTTTGAAAAAAAAAGTTAGCCTCGTTTCTCATCATTTTGGACCATGGACTATAGCCCACATCGTACGGCATACTATAGCGAGCCGTTTTTCATCATTTTTGAGGATTTGAAAAAAATGACGAAATGACAAAAACGATGGGTTATAGCCCATGTTTTTTGAAATTTTGAAAAAAAAAGTTAGCCTCGTTTCTCATCATTTTGGACCATGGGCTATAGCCCATATCGTACGGCATACTATAGCGCGCCATTTTTCATCATTTTTGAGGATTTGAAAAAAATGACGAAATGACAAAAACGATGGGTTATAGCCCATGTTTTTTGAAATTTTGAAAAAAAAAGTTAGCCTCGTTTCTCATCATTTTGGACCATGGGCTATAGCCCATATCGTACGGCATACTATAGCGCGCCGTTTTTCATCATTTTTGAGGATTTGAAAAAAAAATGACGAAATGACAAAAACGATGGGTTATAGCCCATGTTTTTTTAAATTTTGAAAAAAAAAGTTAGCCTCGTTTCTCATCATTTTGGACCATGGACTATAGCCCATATCGTACGGCATACTATAGCGCGCCGTTTTTCATCATTTTTGAGGATTTGAAAATAATGACGAAATGACAAAAACGATGGGTTATATCCCATGTTTTTTGAAATTTGAAAAAAGAAGTTAGCCTCGTTTCTCATCATTTTGGACCATGGACTATAGCCCATATCGTACGGCATACTATAGCGCGCCGTTTTTCATCATTTTTGAAGATTTGAAAAAAATGACGAAATGACAAAAACGATGGGTTATAGCCCATGTTTTTTGAAATTTTGAAAAAAAAAGTTAGCCTCGTTTCTCATCATTTTGGACCATGGGCTATAGCCCATATCGTACGGCATACTATAGCGCGCCGTTTTTCATCATTTTTGAGGATTTGAAAAAAATGACGAAATGACAAAAACGATGGGTTATAGCCCATGTTTTTTGAAATTTTGAAAAAAAAAGTTAGCCTCGTTTCTCATCATTTTGGACCATGGGCAATAGCCCATATCGTACGGCATACTATAGCGCGACATTTTTCATCATTTTTGAGGATTTGAAAAAAATGACGAAATGACAAAAACGATGGGTTATAGCCCATGTTTTTTGAAATTTTGAAAAAAAGAAGTTAGCCTCGTTTCTCATCATTTTGGACCATGGGCTATAGCCCATATCGTACGGCATACTATAGCGCGCCGTTTTTCATCATTTTTGAGGATTTGAAAAAAATGACGAAATGACAAAAACGATGGGTTATAGCCCATGTTTTTTGAAATTTGAAAAAAGAAGTTAGCCTCGTTTCTCATCATTTTGGACCATGGGCTATAGCCCATATCGTACGGCATACTATAGCGCGCCGTTTTTCATCATTTTTGAGGATTTGAAAAAAATGACGAAATGACAAAAACGATGGGTTATAGCCCATGTTTTTTGAAATTTGAAAAAAGAAGTTAGCCTCGTTTCTCATCATTTTGGACCATGGACTATAGCCCATATCGTACGGCATACTATAGCGAGCCGTTTTTCATCATTTTTGAGGATTTGAAAAAAATGACAAAATGACAAAAACGATGGGTTATAGCCCATGTTTTTTGAAATTTTGAAAAAAAAAGTTAGCCTCGTTTCTCATCATTTTGGACCATGGGCTATAGCCCATATAGTACGGCATACTATAGCGCGCCGTTTTTCATCATTTTTGAGGATTTGAAAAAAATGACGAAATGACAAAAACGATGGGTTATAGCCCATGGTCCAAAATGATGAGAAACGAGGATAACTTTTTTTTTCAAAATTTCAAAAAACATGGGCTATAACCCATCGTTTTTGTCATTTCGTCATTTTTTTCAAATCTTCAAAAATGATGAAAAACGGCGCGCTATAGTATGCCGTACGATATGGGCTATAGCCCACGGTCCAAAATGATGAGAAACGAGGCTAACTTTTTTTTTTTTAATTTCAAAAAACATGGGCTATAACCCATCGTTTTTTGTCAAATTGCGGAATTGCGGAAATTGTGAATTGTGAAACACACACTGTGTGTGTGTGTGTGTGTGTGTGTGTGTGTGTGTGTGTGTGTGTGTGTGTGTGTGTGTGTGAGTGCGTGTGTGTGTGTGTGTGTGTGTGTGTGTGTGTGTGTGTGTGTGTGTGTGTGTGTGTGTGTGTGTGTGTGTGTGTGTGTGTGTGTGTGTGTGTGTGAGAGTGTGTGAGAGAGAGAGAGAGAGGGAGCGAGAGAGAGCAATGGAAAGATATCCAAGCGAATTTGTGTATGAGATAAATTGAGAGACTACAGTACATAAGTAAGGAATTGTGAGTGAGTGTGTGCATGTGTACGTGCAGGAGAAAGATAAATACTATTATTAGTGATAAGTAGAAACAGCTGTTAATAGGTGACCATGGTAACATGATAATATAGTTCACACCAATAACATCTGGTCTGCCTAACTGTCCTGTCCAAATAAATATAAAAGTAGCCACACACTCCTAGCTCTGATGCACAGTTATTGAGGCACAGAGAGTTTTTCAGCAGCAAAGCTGCCTTAATCAGAGTCGAACGCTCGGTGGCGCAGTGTTAAAGTACCAGTTTGTTTTAAAGTAGGTTATAAAAGGATTCCATTTATGGAAACAATTTCAGAGTTGCCCTGGAAGATTTTATCTTTTCCAACTTATTATGACATAACATCCCTGAGCCACATGATGGAGCCTTGGAGGACTTCCATAAAAGTCATCTCGCCAAGAGGGATGTGAATGCTAAAACTGTACTGTATGTCTGATTGTGTAGAATTGATCTGAAAGGACCTGTAAATGACAACACAAAAACTAAGGCACTGGTGTCGTACTTCTGGTTTACCGGAACGGGGTGCAACTCCCTGCAGTGCCCTGCTCAATTTGTTGTATTTACATGGTTCATTGGTCCATGGTCTCAGAGGTCATCGCTATAGTCTTCATCATTGTTGAGGATTTAAAACACGACACGGCATGCTATAACACGCCGTTCCACATCATTTTTGAGGATTTTTAAAAATTCCGCAATTTCCGCAATTTCCAATTTCCGCAATTTCCGCAATTTTCAATTTCCGCAATTTCCACAATTTTCAATTTCCACAATTTCCGCAATTTCCAATTTCCCCGCAATTTTCCGCAAAAAAAATCAAAAACCGATGGGCTATAAACAATTGTTTTTTTCCGCAATTCTTCCGCAACACTCCGCAATTCCTCCGCAATACTCCAAAATTTTCCAAAATTTCAAAAAACATGGGCTATAATTGGACCCACATTCAATGTGCAAGCAACACACTCGATTCATGTATACTGTCTCTGTCTGAGGATGTAAAATGTAAAAAAAGAAAAAAAAACCTAGAACGATGTAGAACTTTGGTGGAGCCTTAAAATGTACGCTTACTCGCTTAGCATTGTCAATCATAATTTATGTGCTAAAAGTGTCACTGTGAGATCTTTTTCAGCACACAAAATGAGAGTGAATGGAATCGCTTCTTCCGTTTTCTCACTCATGGAGCACAGAATCAAAAGTTAAAGATGATCGACAATGTTTCTTGCCCAGGTACAATCCAAGGTTCTACAAAATATTTAATATTTAAATATTCAAAATAAATAAAAATAAATACATTTGATAAGAATCAAAACTGTATTTCTGCTTTATTTGTTAAGGAACAATACTTTTTTCGTTGTTTTCCACCCCATTTTTCATTCATTATAAAAAGAAAACGGGAAAATGTTGGAAATCATGCAAACAAGAGTCATAATGTCAATAGAAGAGTCTTTCTGTTTGTCATGACCATATTTTCCAGCAGATTCAGTCAGTCTTCATCTAGAGGAGGACAAATGATTATCAGATCCATCAGGGTTGGTTTCAACTCATCTTTAGTTCAATCAAACTGTGAAGTGGATTTGTTGCCATGTCCCAACCTATTGATAAAAAAACATGACACTCAAACCACTGTCAGTTGAAAAGCATTGCATGTCTGGGGTGTCAAACTATAGTTCAATCCCCAGATTGACCATTGTCCATCTTTGTTGAAAATGCATAATCCTTACGTGCTCCAGAAACCGTCATGGTTTCAGTAACCCAACTGTAAAACCCCTTAGTGTTAATTGAACTCGGAGCATGTACAAATGGATATAACCACATGGACCCGTAAGGGTCCATGCTCAGTGTTACAAATGGATACATTAACAATGAGGATTTGACTGTGAACATCCCGTTTCTCAAAGCTATACGATAAAGCAGTGGTTCCCAAACCTTGTAGCTCGAGACCTGAAAAGAGAAAATATAGACGTTTGCCTGGGACCCTATCTAGTAAAATTAGCAGATCTACAAGCTCACAATGACCCCTTTTCCACCGGTTGGTTCCCAATGGAAACCGGTTCAGTTCTTTTTGGTTTTTAGTCCATGAGCCAGAGCTCCAAAATTGGTGGGCTAACTATACCCTATATTAATTGTTTATAGGATCAATACAAGTAAATTAATACACGATAACCCTTCCACAGTAGTAGCTTTTTCATATTTTTGATTATTTTGCATATTTTCCTACATAATGCCTCATTTGCATATTTAAAAATGTAAAATTTGTAATACAATAAATCATTGTCTTCGTGTAAGTACTCAATTGGGGAAGTTTAATGGTGATAACAATCTAATATAGGTATGGTTTTGCCCACTCAATTCATAATTAATGTTTCAGTTTTGGAGCTCTGGCTCATGGACTAAAAACCAAAAAGAACTGAACCGGTTCCCACTGGGAACCAACCGGTGGAAAAGGGGCCAATGTGTCGCTTTGTGCCGTGTTGTGAGCTTGTAGATCGTCTATTTTCACTACTTCTTAAACATGTTTTATAATTTATGGAATTTCTTTGATTGATTCATTAAATTCTTTAGAAAATCACTGAATTTGTTTTTAAATGTTGTGAAATAACTGTAAAATAAAATGTAAAGGGTCATTTTCTTGTGAACCATAAAAATGTGTCTGTGACACCACAATTGTGTCCGACCCAGGGTTTGGGAAAAAGTGATATAAAGGAGTAACATATTTATTTTAACAGTTGAAAATGAATCGACTCCAATCCTGTTGCAATGTGTTTCAGCTCCTTGTCTGAGAAACTTTTTTTTCTTTTTTCAAATCCATCCCCAAGGTCCTTAATATAAAAAAGCTCCCATAGTTTGTATTTTTCTATATACAGCATTGGATCAATATACATTCTGAATGAACAGCATTGTGATACTGTTGAAAGTGATATTTCACGGCTTCGAAACATTTTCACTTTCAGCTCGCACACGCACGCTAAATATTAACAGATCTACTGTCACCACCAACATCAGGGTTGTTTCGGAATTATTTATGTGGGTAATTGCATACACGAGCATACGCATTTATGTGCTTCACCCTGGACATATGAATGATTGCTTTTGTTCAAATATGAAATGTTTATCTTTAAACAAGGTTCTAAAAGTGTCAATGGTGCAGTATGTGGGTACACAGTACACACTATCTCTAGAGGCATGAGCACTAAGAAGTGAAAGTGTTTCACCAGTGAAATATCCCTTTTTAGATTTGGTTTGGACTGTAGATTTGCATCCATCAGGGTTTGACACCGTCTTGGTCTTTGGGAAAATAAGTTACAGTGTTCAAATAATTAAAGCTTTTTTGTTGTTTTTTTTTCATCTCAGGCACAAAAATCTATTCTGAGTCCATGTACTAACTGTGCTTTCCTCAATGTTTAATACAAAGTGTACCGCAATGACACAAAAGTCTGAGATTGCTTCTAATTGGATTCAACCTTGCATCGTACAGCAAATTTATAAGGTAATATAACATGACAACAATGTAATTCCAAAAATAACATGATTTGCTTTGGAATCTTAACAAAAAAAGAAGTCATTTTGTATCTGATGAATAGATGACATATTCATCTGATTAATGGGCTTAGCCATACAGTATCAAATTAATTGAAAGTGAATGCTAACCCTGAAATTGTTTTGTAAAATGTAACAAATGTTAAGAAAAAGCCAGAACTTACAGACAATTACATTGTCAACATGTACACACAGATGTGTGTGTGTGTGTGTGTGTGTGTGTGTGTGTGTGTGTGTGTGTGTGTGTGTGTGTGTGTGTGTGTGTGTGTGTGTGTGTGTGTGTGTGTGTGTGTGCGTGCGTGCGTGCGTGCGTGCGTGCGTGCGTGCGTGCGTGCGTGAGTGTGTGCGAGTGCGCCTGCGTGTGCGTGCGTGTCTGTGTGTGTTTGTGTGGTTATTTCTATGATAAATTACATCTGTGAAATCACCATAAAATTATATCATTTTTACACTGTTAAAGAACAACAGCAACACAAATTTAAATAATCAATCACCACAAACAAATTAAACAAAGTGCCCCAAGCCTGATATGAGGGAGATAAATATAATTTAGTTTCTTTCTCCTTTCTTTTCTTTCCCATCATTTAGTTTCTTTCTTTTGTTTTCTTTTTACATACTTGGTTCTTCTTTCACGTTTTGTGTCATTACAAGCCTGCAGTGCTTCAGTGTTGTTGGTGGTGCAGAGGAGAGGAGAGAGGGTGGCTGTGCGTCTCAGGGCACAGCCACACAGAGGAGAGGAGAGAGGGTGGCTGTGTGTCTCAGGGCACAGCCACACAGAGGAGAGGAGAGAGGGTGGCTGTGTGTCTCAGGGCACAGCCACACAGAGGAGAGGAGAGAGGGTGGCTGTGCGTCTCAGGGCACAGCCACACAGAGGAGAGGAGAGAGGGTGGCTGTGTGTCTCAGGGCACAGCCACACAGAGGAGAGGAGAGAGGGTGGCTGTGCGTCTCAGGGCACAGCCACACAGTGGAGAGGAGAGAGGGTGGCTGTGTGTCTCAGGGCACAGCCACACAGAGGAGAGGAGAGAGGGTGGCTGTGTGTCTCAGGGCACAGCCACACAGTGGAGAGGAGAGAGGGTGGCTGTGTGTCTCAGGGCACAGCCACACAGAGGAGAGGAGAGAGGGTGGCTGTGTGTCTCAGGGCACAGCCACACAGTGGAGAGGAGAGAGGGTGGCTGTGTGTCTCAGGGCACAGCCACACAGTGGAGAGGAGAGGAGAGAGGGTGGCTGTGCGTCTCAGGGCACAGCCACACAGTGGAGAGGAGAGAGGGTGGCTGTGTGTCTCAGGGCACAGCCACACAGTGGAGAGGAGAGAGGGTGGCTGTGTGTCTCAGGGCACAGCCACACAGAACACATATACCCCTGCATGGTACCAGGAAGCATTTCACACACAATACCCATTTGGCTTTCAGATAGGCCGGTCGTTTTCAACCCTTTTCATACCAAGGCCCATTATTTATTCAGCATTTGATCCGCCACGGATCACCATTTGATGAGATTTAGCCTCTCAGACCCAAAACTTTGAATATTTTGTTTGCAAGATGAAGATTGTGTCTACAATTACATGCCATACACATACAGTATTTTACGATAAAGATCTATAAGGGTCCATTTGGTTACTACTGGTTGAAAACCATAGAGATAGACAATTCACAAAAGAATGCACCCCCAGCATGCTTATTCTGGAGGGAACTCTTGCCAAAAATAGCAGATCTAAAAGGTCACAACACCTAGATCTGTTATTTTTGGCGAAGAGATTTGGTATAGAGGGGAAAAAGTGCAGTTGTAACTCAGGCCCGTTTCAGAAAGATTATTCTGAGGGTTTACTGTTAAAATAACAGTAGGTCCGGAATTGCATACAATTCCAAATGAAAGAACATGCTTGATTAAAAACAAGGCTTCTAATATAAAATGTATAAGAGGTTTTCTTAGATTTCGTATTTTGTATAGGTCACTCTGGGTCTGGGAGATTTGTTTTGCCAAACTTCATTGAAATCTCTATACTAAATATATAATGAGCTGGAGGTAAATTCACTTCCTGGAACCAGGGATTGGGGACAGGGCCTCTCTGATTGATGGATGTAATTTAGCTTTGGTCACGCCCCCCTTTGGCATCGTCAATATAAAGACAAAGAAACCAGTATTATAAAGCTACACACTGACTGACTGTCAGCCCACATTTTTGGTTAGATTTTTGGTATTTCGTCGTCCAGGTTTCAAGAGTGAGTCTTCTTTGGAGGGAAAAGCCTGTGCTCTCCCGAAAATGTCACCAATAAATACCCCCCCCCCCAGCCCCCTCATCCCTCCCTCAAAGTCCCACCCCGTATCCCTGTTGCTGCCAGGAGTGCCAGAGAGAATCAATATCCCTTTAATGTCTTCACTTATTTTATTACTTGCTTTTGGATTTTCTGGGAGGTTGATTGAAGTGTGGAGAGGTGGGGGTGTTAGGCGGGCAGGAGGAGGAGGAGGGTGAGGAAATCTTTGGTTTTGCTTAAGTGTCTGTGACGTTTAATCATGATTTTCTCTTGCAGTTCTAATTCAGCCCCCCTCTCTCTCATCCATCAGTCAACAAGCCAGTTAGCCAGCCAGTTAGTAGGTCTGTCGGTCAGCTAGTCAGTCAGTCGGTCATTCAGAATGATGGTCAATCAGCCAGTCAGCAAGCTAGTTAACTCGTCAACCAATTGGTCAGGAAGTTCGTCACCCGGATAGTCACATAGCCTGCCAGTCAGTCAGTCAGTCAGTTAGTCAGTCAGTCAGTCAGTGAGCCGGTCAGTTAGTCAACCAGTCAGACAGTCAGTTTGGTGGTAAGCTAATCCACTTCGATAGACTCGCTGCTTTCACTGTTTGGTTTACACTCGTTGGGCATTCTCTGGTGTCGACTCAGCTGGGTGGCCTGGGTGAAGCTCCGGTCACAACGCTCACACCTGCGAGCACACACAAACACACACACGCACACGCACACACACGCCCACACAAAAGAAAGAAAAGAGAATCCTTAGATTGCAACATGGCCACGTGCACAGGCATGTACACAGAGGAACGATGAAACACTGCTTAGATGATACTGCTGAAGAGAATGTAAGTGACACTTGAACGCATGCGTGTGTGCACACACACACACACACACACACACACACACACACACACAATGTTCTCAGATCTCGCACAAACATGTGGACCTATAGCATAGTGCTAGCTCATCTGTGTAATACCCAGTGACAGAGTAAATAGTTCCCGCAGCCTGGTTGGCCTGATGTGGGATCTAGATTGAATCACTCACTCACACAGACACACACACAGACGCACATACGCACGCACGCATGTGTGCACGCGCGCGCGCGCACACACACACACACACACACACACACACACACACACACACACACACACACACACACACACATTCAGGAGCACACCTACTGTAGTGTGTCCTTAGATCTTTAATAAACACACACACACACACACTCCATCCATCAATACTTGCAAGGAGAGAGAATTCCCCTTTCTGATCCCCCCCTCCAGCCCTTCATAGTGTGCACGCATGTCGCACGTGGCGCACATACACACACACAGGGCGATATAAGCGGTCTTGATAAGGCAGGCGTCAGTGTCACTTCCAATAGCACAAGAGAACAGAGAGAGCTTTTAGTGTGAGGAGAGGGAGGGGGTCTTCAAAGACAGGCCTGTACTGAAGGATTGGAGCTAGCAGCTAGATAGATAGGCTAGGACATGGAGGGAGGGGTGGGGCTGGAAGGGGTAATTTACTTGGATAAGAGGGAAGGGAGGTAGTGGTGTGTGTGTGTGTGTGTGTGTGTGTGTGTGTGTGTGTGTGTGTGTGCGTGCGTGACCAGACAGATCAGAACAGATCTTAAGATTAATCTATATGAGTCTTAGCTCTATTTGAACAAAACATTTGCGCATTTTCACACTTTTATTACAGATTATAACAGTGGCAGGTTCAGACTAGAACAGAACAAAATGTAATAGAATACGAATACTGTAGGACAATGACACACACACACACAACAATACGAGACTAAACTAAACAGAACAGAGAGGACAGCCAAGAAGAGAATAGAACAGGCAGAATCCACAAACAAAACAAAAAAGCTGAGATGAGAAGCGCCACAGCTCAGTGACTATCGGCCTAAAAACCTGCCGACCACACACAATCCCTGCCCCCGTCTCATTGGTGGGAAAATAAAGTTGAGCATTTTCCTCCTTACAAAGTGACAGTGGCAGCTTTAATCTATCTGCCGTATCGTCCAAACGGAGATAAGTCCCCGAGGCCATCGATCCGCTAAAGATTCCTGACGCCCGTCCATGATTGTCTTTGTGCCTTTCAACTCTCCGCCGAGACTCTGAAGTGCTGATGACACGTTTGGTTTCCCCTCGATCGCTTATTACAGAGCGCTGATTTGTTTTAGCGGATTTCTTGCGAGTGCTCGTAATTTAACTTTTTATGTGTTGATCCCTTTGTTCCTTTGCTCTCTTCCTCCCACGTGGTTCTCTTTGCTGGTCGCATTGATGACCGGCAGAACTTTCCTCGGATTGCTTATCATTTGGTATGCTGATTCACTTGAATCAGATTTCCCTCGACGTGTGTTGTGTATGTTTTCCATACGTACTTTGATCTCCCCCACCACCACCCTTGATCTAACTCGCTTGCTCTATCAACCCTCCACCCAGCCCACCCCTCCTCTGCCAAGCCAGAGAGCTGTTGACCTCTCTTCCCTCTGCCAAGCCAGAGAGCTGTTGACCTCTCTCTTCCCGTGGGGAATCTTTATTGTGTGACATCTTGACAGGATGACAGGGTGACAACAGCCGATACTATAAGTCCTAATTGCATCCTCTCTGTCTAATGACATCAGATTGATAGTGAGAGATCTTTAGTTGGGGCACAGAGGTGGTTATTACAAGGCCGATATTGCATGCTATCACCACATCAGCCCAGTCAGTGAGTGTAATGTAACATCAGAATTAGATCAGAAACCTCTATTATAAGCATCAAAGTTACAACAATAATACACTTTAACTGTCCTGAACAGATTTCTCCCCATAATTTGCTTAAGACTGCAGACCACTAAAAGTCTGAAATCTTAACAGATGAGACACAAAGCGTGTCTTGTATTTCTAGCTGAGTTTAGATCCTGTTCTCATTGTTGCACTGAATGTCGTAACAGCATCAGAGTATGACATGGTCTTACTGAAAGCATAAGACTAAGGATCCCTGATCATTATTATTGAAAACGATTAGTACTTCTCAGCCCCTCGGTGCTTGTATGGGGTCACATCAGAGACAGCTAAAAGCGATCTATGATTAACTTGGCCCATAATGTTAATCACTGTATTACAGAGGTTTATATTGAGTGTGTCAGTTAATATGCCTGTCATGGGTATAGCGCTCTATTCTGAAGCTATGCCACAGTTGAATTACAGGAATGTCAGACAACCTACATAGAGAGACACAGTAAAACCTTGCTAATGTTACTCTGACAGTGTAAAAATGACAGAAGGTTAGATTAGTTGTACTGTATAATGTACGTGGACCGTGTTTAGAAGCACTCATCTGTGCGTGTGCGCAGGGGGAGGGGCTGATGTGGTGGTGTTGAACAATCTGGTTTTAACCAAAGTAAAACAAGTGTACGTTAGATATGCTTATAGGCTACTGTAGTTGACGTTAGTTAAACAAAAATAAGAGAGAATTCACTGGTGCATTTTCTTTGGCGATATGGCGATATGTGTCGAATCAAGGCATGCGGTGTGATGTAGGGTGTGTGTGTGTGTGTGTGTGTGTGTGTGTGTATGTGTGTGTGTGTGTGTGTGTGTGTGTGGCTGTGTGTGTGTGTGTGTGTGTGTGTGTGTGTGGTGGGGTACTCACTGTTACTTACTTGAAAGGCTTCTCTCCGGTGTGCGTGCGGATGTGGTTGTTGAGTGTGGTGGCTCCGGCGAAGGCGCGGCCGCAGTAGCCACACTTGAAGGGTCGGTCGCTGGAGTGGGTCACCACGTGGTTCCTCAGCTCGGACGGCTGCGAGAAGGACTGGGAGCAGTGGCCACACTGGTACGGCCTGAGAGAGAGAGACAGGAGGGTTAGGGTTAGAAGGACTGGGAGCAGTGGCCACTGGTACGGCCTGAGAGAGAGAGACAGGAGGGTTAGGGTTAGAAGGACTGGGAGCAGTGGCCACACTGGTACGGCCTGAAAGAGAGAGACAGGAGGGTTAGGGTTAGAAGGACTGGGAGCAGTGGCCACACTGGTACGGCCTGAGAGAGAGAGACAGGAGGGTTAGGGTTAGAAGGACTGGGAGCAGTGGCCACACTGGTACGGCCTGAAAGAGAGAGAGAGACAGATAGACAGAGAGACCAGTGTAAAATGTGACAAAAACTAAATACTATAAGCTACGACTAAAACTAAGACTAAATATACTGACAATTTCAAATAAAAACTAGACTAAAATGTTAGGGGTGGGGGATTAGTGGAGAAGAGATCCAGTAGAACTAAAAGACGAAGTCATTCTATGCTTGGTTGCACTCTGAAAATAGCCGATCTACAAGCTCACAACACGTCGCCGCGCGAGAATAGAAGGAAATGGGGTGAGACAAGTGACCACATAATAAGGTTTGTAGACACAGATAGCCTCCCTACACACACACACACACACACACACACACGCGCGCGCGCGCACACGCATGCACACGCACCCACGCACGTGCGCGAAGCAGAGGAAGTCGGACAGTGTGCTCTGGTAACCATGGCAGCATGACCCTCATCAACAATGTGGGCCCAGTACATGACTTGGCCATCTATCACAGTGTGTGTGTGTGTGTGTGTGTGTGTGTGTGTGTGTGTGTGTGTGTGTGTGTGTGTGTGTGTGTGTGTGTGTGTGTGTGTGTGTTATAGAATAGAGATAGATAGATAGATAGATAGATAGATAGATAGATAGATAGATAGATAGATAGATAGATAGATAGATAGATAGATAGATAGATAGATAGATAGATAGATAGATAGATAGATAGATAGATAGATAGATAGATAGAGATATAGATATTTGTGTGCGTGCGTGCGTGCGTGCGTGCGTGCGTGCGTGCATGCGTGCGTGTGTGCGTGCGTGCGTGCATGCGTGTTTATTGTTAGTGTGTTTCAGGCCAGAAGGGAGGACCCACTGGGAGTGAGACAGACAAACGGCCCAACAATGTGTCTGGCTGCTAATAGAGAGAGTTGGTAGCAGGCTGTACCTCTGCACTATATCACAATGCATCACCTCTAACTGCAGCTAGCTCAACAAAACATATAGGCCCTACCAAAAGCTATTCATTCTAAAAAAGCAAACAGGGTTTTTAGGGCATTTCTGCTCTGTCTGAGAGGGTGCTGAAGAATGATGCGGAAGTGATCGAGGATACTGCAAGACTTTAGCAATGGTAAATGGTAAATTTATATAGTGCTTTAATCCAAGGTGCTTTACATGGATTGTGCATTACATTCACCCATTCAAATACACATTCATACACCGATGGTGGCGGACACCATGCAAGGCACCAACCTGCACATCGGGATAAATTAGAGGCTCAAAGTCTTCCTCAAGGACACTTCGACACTAGACTTTGGGTCCACCTATGCTTTCTATAGGCAGCTCCCGGCAGGATCCGACGGGAGAATCTAGACGCAGCTGTGCGACATGAGTCTAATTACTTCGAGCGACAGAGAGGAGTGTGTGTGTGTGTGTGTGTGTGTGTGTAGTGTGTGTGCATGTGTGCGTGTGTGCGTCAATTTAACGAAGGTGCAGACGATCAGAAATCAGCAGAGACGTTTGCACTACTGTATGCCGAATTTAAGTGGACTCGGCCCCAGACTTTTTTTTCCCTCCCTGGAAATAAAAACGTCTGTGTTTCCGAGGCTACTTCGACACTAACTCTGGGGGAGCCCGGGATGGAGCTGGGAACCTCACAGTTCCCATCCGGCCGCTCTGCCAGCCCCTCTACCCCTGAGCCACGTGCCGCCCCATAATGATATAACATTAATACAAATACTATGTGAGTTCCATATTGATCCAATCGATTGATTGATCATTACCATAAACATGCTCTGAAAATGCACGAGACCCACCCACCCCACCTGACCACTTAACACCGCTGCCATGTTAAGTGGCCAAACACTTTCGAGATTTTGCCCCATGCAGAAAAGGATGAGGATCACTGATGTAAGGCCCAGGCCGGATTCAAACCCACACCATTGTGCGCACAGTATACGTGCTCACAATGTAGTGTCTGGGTAATGTGTGGCCTACCTTAAAAAGCACAGCACGTGATCTCCTTTGTTTTCAAGATCATAGTAATCATTACAGTAATCATTGTTTTACTGGACAGAATGTGGTGTGGCGTGATAGAAGAGATGGGAGAGAGAATGGGGGTGACATGGGACAAAGGTCATGAACAGGATGTCACCACAACCCAAGTCCTGCCAGGCATAATATAATGTTGCTGTCATTGACATAGTCTACTGTATGTGCTTTTAATGTGTCTACAATTTGATCGATTCATACAGTACTTTTTGCAAAACTAATTATTACATTATGTCACGTTATGTTATGTTATAATGTTCCAATATGTTAAACTGAAAGCTGCAAAACAGATCCAATGATACAGACACAAAGAAACAATCACATAGGAAGCAATAAGATATTAACAGAAGGCGATGAGACAATTGACCACAGTGAGATATTATTGCCATGCTAGAGCTACAGTATGTGAGGTCCTATCTCTATTTACTGCATGCAGCAAATGAAGGATTCTCTCTGTGACCTAAACGAGTCCACATCCTGGTGGCAGCATATTAAAACTAAAGTGAGACGTTCCACAACTAGAATAAAACAAATAGACAAACAAATCCACCGCTCCAATAAATCATAACAAGGAAGCCGAGGAAGTTGAGGACAAAAAAAAGACACTAGGAAAGAAAAAAGAAAAGACACCCAGAAAAGTAATAAGAGTAAAATAGTGCAATATAAAAATCGAAAAATTCTCACTTGCAGTTTTCCGCATAAAAGCCGCGGTGGCGTGGGGCCCTGATCATTTATCAGTGGGACCCGCTCGGTGAGTTCACGCCTCAGTGGGCCGAGCCACTATTTATTAGGTGGGTTTTCTATGAAGAGGCGCATTGATTGTGAATAGTTTAAGTTGATGAATGTGTGGATATTATTTATTAAGGCAGCAGGCGCCGAGATTAATGCCCCGTTATTGTTTATTACAGCGGAGAGGGCGAGCGAGAGAGAAAGGGGGGCGAACACCTCTGCAGACGCATGCGCTAGCACTCATTGCACATATTCACAACACACATTAGCACACACCATGTATATACAAACACACAGACACACGCATGCATGCACGCACGCATTCATGCACACACGCACGATCCTGTTGGGTCTTGGAATCCTGTTGGATCTTATAGGATCCATGAGACTGAATCCGTCCAGTGCAGTTCCAAGACAGAAGTCAGCCTCTTTATTCAATTATCCAGTTGTAATGCTTGGAGTTAAATGAACACTAAGGATGTTTACTGCATCCTATAGGTCTCCAACTCACAACAACAGTATTTAATAAAAAGAGACGGCCCTAACGACCCAGCGTCTTTTATATGAAAAAAACAAAACAATGATGCAATGGGAACTATATGCACAGAAACGAATTTTACCATCTATTTTACTTTGTAAATCTGTGATGTGAAAATAAAACTGATTCTGATTCATCCAAGGACTTCTGTAGGGCCTGCGTAAGTATCCAGCACTCACAACCGCACGGGAGAACGAACTCCACAGTAGCAGAAAAGAAACGGATCTGGATGTGTCGGGGGAGGTTGGATTTCCACACAGTGGTCATCCCGTAAAGAGCTCTGCATGCGAGTGCCGTCCTCACTCTAAGGTCCTGGGAGTTGACCCGTACGTCCCTGGTATTTAAAGTCACCGACCTCCTTTATAGACGCGCCTTCCACATGTGTGAATTCTACATTCTACGTTCTACAAGACTGTCTACGACTCTACGTCCTTTGTAGCAATGATCTGAAGTCAGTTAATCTATTATGGCCTCAAGTCAATGGACCCCCGCAGAAACAGAGACAGACAAGGCCGTGATATCAAGTAAAACATAATTCTAATGTATGTGGTCCTGTGGCTGCTATGGGAGGATGGATTCTCAGCAGTCCTCAAATGAAGACATTCCCCCAGAGACCACAACCCATAAATCACTGCCCTCACCTCGTCAATAGACAATCAATGACACACACACACACACGCACGCACGCACGCACGCACGCGCACACACACACACACACACACACACACACACACACACACACACACACACACACACACACACACACACACACACACACACACACACACACACACACACACACACACACACACACACACACACACACACACACACACACACACACACACAAATCCGTGCACATATGCTGAAAGATGTTTTTCTCTTTCTCTGAACAGTATTTCTATCTCTCTCTCCGCTCTCTGTTTTCCTCTCTCCTGTCATCTTCCTGTCTCTCCCCCCCATATATCCCCCCATTCCTCACTCTTTCATTCCTTCTAGCTATCTTTGCTCCCCCCTCCCTGTCTCTCTGTCTCTATTGACCAACCTATTAAAGCAGATCAGGGATAATGTCCTCTCATCAGCCAGTTAGGCTCATCAAATTATTCTGGAACAAAAACCAAACAGCCAATAAAATGTCATAACAGTGGGAGGGTTTTTGTGTTCGGGGTAATGGGTAACGTAGTTTATGAGCAACTCATGATCATATTAGGATAATAAACTAGAGAGGGAGCTGACGATGAGGATGGCATTGGTGATAGCACCAATGAGTCTTTAAGATGAGCACAAACTTATTTACACACAACGCAGAGGTAAATCACTTCAGCTCAAAGAACAAAAGGTCACCAGTTAGTTTCAAGTAATCCAGGAGTACAGTAAATGCATTTAGATTGTACGACATACGCTTCAATACGGTAGACAAAACATGATATAGCGCCACCCACAATGAGGCGATTATACTAGAAATTCTACTTTATCTTTTCGAATCCAAGTAAACAACACCTTTAAAAAAAACTCATCAAAGGCTAATGACAGTCCTCAACACACGTGTAGTGTAACTTAGTTGATTTGTGTTTTTAGAGCAATGTAAATATACCGTAGACTTGTAGAGCGAAACACAACTCACTGTATTGTGCCGAATATAAGACGACTCTGATTATAAGACGAGTAGACGACCCCCATTTTTCAAGACTCATTTGTGAAAAAAGAACATTGAAGACCAATAGTCTAGTCCCTGATTATAATACAACCCTGTTTTTTAGGATATTTCCATTGGGGGGAAAAACGTAGTGTTATATTCAGCACAATAGGGTATTAACTGGATTATGCTGAGCCTGAACAAACAAACACCACAGATGAATAGATAATTACAGTTAATTAAAGTTGAATTGGCTGATTACAGTTTTTTTAATTAGTAATTAGGGCCTTGTATAAATGTTAATTGGTGACTGAAAGGCTTGTGCGGTTCCCAGAGCATATCCCTCGTTATTGCAGGCAGGTTCAGAAAACACTGACCATCCGTTCTGTCAGGTCATAACCTTGTATCACAGGAATGAAGGAGGAGAGATTCATGGTCAAAGTTCAGTGGGTGTAATCCACTCCCCTTTTGTATTTCATGTAGATATCGGCTACAGTATATAAATCTAAGAGGTACCAGCACAGCAGGAAGACATAGATCCTGGACCCCACTTCAATTACAAAATTAAAGTTAAATATATATATTTTTTAAAGAAAAGAAAAAAGAATGAAACATAATGTGGAGGTACTTCCGTGGCCTACTGACAGCTAGACTCCTGCTAGAGCCTTTAATGTAAATGTTGTAGGATGGTGTCCCACACCAAAAATAGACAATATACAAGCTCACAACGTGTTTCATCTACGATGCCTTGTGAGCTTGTAGATCGGCTATTTTCACCATATGCCACCGTCAATCCATTGAAATAATCATTGTGTGGGCATGTTCCATCTCAATGACTGTTTACACTGAGTTCCTGTTACTGTTTGGAATGTGTAGATGAGAATGTGATATTTTATATACCGACTAGAACACGCACAGTAAACACTTCAATCACAGACCTCTGGTTATTAATTATTGACATCACTGCTGTAGTCCAGTTGTCACATCTATTTATATAGAACTATATGCTCCTGTGTTTATGCATTAGCATGTCATTCACTCCAGCAGCATTACTTGTTTACTAAATGAGCATTAAAGCTAAAAAAAATGTCTTACTGCCTCCCTATTTGATGTGATTGTTAGCTCTATAAGTGAAAATATAGGCCAGCGTATACATATGTTACTTTTTATGCCTCTAATACAGTCACTGTAATGCATTAGTTTAAACAGTCAGTTTGCTAAATAAAGACAGTTATTCCCTCAAACCAAATCAAAAGTGGTTTCACTGCGTGACGGAGCGAGGCCTCCCGTCATAAACAAGCCGATCCTCCGGTGATGGATGTATTTAAAATGACACATAGGGGGATTACACCACAGTAGAAGAAAAACTTCTGAGAAATCCAGCAAATGAAACAGTCAGCAAATCTGATGGAGCCAAAGGGATGTTTTTTTCATTTGGTATACAAGATCCATCCATCTTTAGCCCAAATGTTTGAATAAACTAAACATCAATACATATGGATCAAAACTAGAGAGAGAGAGAGAGAGAGAGAGAGAGAGAGAGAGAGAGAGAGAGAGAGAGAGAGAGAGAGAGAGAGAGAGAGACGGAGACGGGGAGAGAGAGAGAAAGAGAGAGAGAGAGAGAGAGAGAGAGGGGGGGGGTTGATTGTGTAAGAATACATGCGTCTGTGTGTGTCCCTGACCCTGTCGGTGTAGTATACGTATTGTTTTGAGTGTTTAGTAGGAATTACTGTATGTATACCTGGATGCAAGTATGTGAGCAGGTGTACATCAGAGAATGAGGTCCATATGTGTGTGTATGTGAGCACGTCTGTGCATGAGACGTGCAGTCGCTCGCGGAAAATAACCAATTTGTGTATGCGCACTTGTGCGTGTGTGTGTGTGTGTGTGTGTGTGTATGTGTGTGTGTCTGTGCTATAGTCCCTGTTTGGCTTGTTCAGCTGAATTTTATCTGGTCCTCTGGCTCATAAAACCTTCCTATTGACAGGTAGCTCCACATTGACTTCAGCCACCGCCGCAGCCAGCCCACATTTCTCTTCCCTATGAATATTAGTTTATCGAATAACTGGCATCTGTTTTCCTAGCCGCGTCACCGTTAGCCGAGGTATTTCTCACTGACACGCTGCCTTGATTTATACAAAGCTCAGTCTCACCCTGCACGCGGGAAAAATACAAAAAAAATAAGGCTAAGCAAAAAAAATCCAATACACATCCCCTCTCACCCCGCCCCCACCCCCCCCATCACCTCCTCTGCTCCCTCTCCCCCACCCACCCAGACACCCACCATCACCTCCTCTGCTCCCTCTCCCCCACCCACCCAGACACCCACCATCACCTCCTCTGCTCCCTCTCCCCCACCCACCCAGACACCCACCATCACCTCCTCTGCTCCCTCTCCCCCACCCACCCAGACACCCACCATCACCTCCTCTGCTCTCTCTCCCCCACCCACCATCACCTCCTCTGCTCCCTCTCTCCCACCCACCCAGACACCCACCATCACCTCCTCTGCTCCCTCTCCCCCACCCACCCAGACACCCACCATCACCTCCTCTGCTCTCTCTCCCACACCCACCCAGACACCCACCATCACCTCCTCTGCTCTCTCTCCTCCGCACACCACCCCCTCCTTGTATTTAATTAAGTTGGAAGATATCACAAACACACACACACACACACACACACACACACACACACACACCGTGAAAGAGATTGTGCATGCGTGCGTGCGTGCATGCATACACAAAGGCATGCATGCAACAGCCACAAACACATGCGTACACAGTCACAGACACATACAAATACGCACACATGCAACACCGGTGGCTCAGGGGTAGAGTGCCTGGATGGGAACCGCAAGGTTGCCAGTTCGAACCCGGGCTCCCCCAGAGTTACTGTCGAAGTGTCCTTGAGCATGACACTGAACCCCTAATTGCTCCCGATGTGCTAGTTGGTGCCTTGCATGGTTTCCGCTGCCATCAGTGTATGAATGGGTGAATGTAATGCACAATCTATGTAAAGCGCCTTGGATAAAGGCGCTATATAAATGCACCATTTACCATTTAACAAGGACGGTGCCTGTTTCCAGGAAGTCATCTATTCCTGACGTCAACAATGCTCCAGTTTACATTAAGTGCTTTCTGTATTTCCAGTGTGTTTTGGCATGAAATTATTGACTGCATTTTGTATACCTCAATCTCTCTCCTTTATCACAAACGTTTTAAGCCTTTACTATTATGGTGTACAAATGTTTATCCCACGATTTTTGCAACCAATTTTTTCCACCCAGTGTCAATTATCTAATGTAATCCTGGGTGCTACACTGCCAACATGGGGAGAGCAATGGACTGACTTCATGACTGACCTCATGCCTTCTTTCTATGCATGAGGAGTCCAAGCTGCTTCTTTTCACTTGACAGGGGGGAGTTTCCCCGGTTGGACATAGCTCGTGGAAGGAACACGTCATTCCAACCAGTTCCTTTCGCCTCCATCAGGCGCCCTGGCGGGGTATAGTATATAGAGACCAGGATTATAGCCTTTATTGTATCCGTGAATTCGTTCATTACCTGTCAGGGTTCTGTGTACAGACGTGCATCTGCAGCAGGATTCTCTGTGTGAACGTCTTGAAACACTGGCCACACTTCCACAGATGCCAGTCACTGAACTCTGTGCTGAGCTGACTGGTGGAGGTGGGGCTGGCCAGAACGCGCTGGTTCTTGGAACCCAGCGGGCCGAAGCCGGAGTCATGTGACGTGATTCCGACCACGCCGGGCTTGTCTCCCAGCAGGGAGAAAGTCCTGGAGCAAGGGGAGTGGGGAAAGACCATGGAGCGGAGCAAGGAGGGAGGGCTGGAGGTCGTGGACGAGGAGGAAGGTTTCCCGTTCTTGCTGAAGGCCTGGAGGGACTCCTGCCTGCTCATGGCCTCCATGACGGTGGCCGGGACGTTTACTGAGGGACGGTCGGTTTTGCATCAGGTGGACGGACGGAAAGAAGGACCCAAGAGACAGAGAGACAAACATAGAGACAGAGAAACACAAAAGCACACAGGAGTGAGTTATATTTGTGCATTATAGGGTGTCTTTGTGTCATGTCAGATACATTAAAGGTGGCCTTACACTAGCCGATTTTGTTCAATCTGAAATCTGATAGCACCACACACACACTACAGGATAATCGGGCCCGATTATTTTATACAGCACACACTACACAAGTTTAAAACTTGGGCGCACCTCGGGCGCAAATATCAAACATTCTTGATGTTGATCGGGCCGATCCCGATGTCGTTGTGAGCGGCCCCGAGCAGTCGGAGGGATTACGATTGGATCTGTTATACACTCACACTAGACGATAATTTATGCTCCCAATTGAGTCGGGCACCCCCCCAGCGTCAAAATTATCGGCTAGTGTATGGCCACCTTTAGTACACACATACATGTACAGTACGAGTGGTAAAATAAAATAAATATTCTGTGTGGTACCCAATTTGGGACATTTTAGTGTCATCAATTCCTTGTGTGTGTGTGTGTGTGTGTGTGTGTGTGTGTGTGTGTGTGTGTGTGGGTGTGTGTGTGTGTGTGTGTGTGTGTGTGTGTGGGTGTGTGTGTGTGTGTGTACATGGGGGTGGGGGGGGGGTCCTGTCCTGCAAGTCATTCACCTGAATCCTGCACACGTGCCATCCATCAACCCATCACATCTGCTGTGTATATGAACCCTGGCTCATACTGTACAGTATATCAAGTTCACCTTTAGCTTCAGTAGTAGTGACATATGCTGCAGACCTCGCTAGCTTAGTGGTTAGCTCTTTGTGTTTTGATCGCAGCTTTTTACATACTATCTTTCCTTGTGCTCAGGGTCACTCTCGTGACTCTCGTCTACTCCCTTCCCTGCATGCGTATACCTGCCAATATGCCTGCCATTCCAGCCTGCCAACGCCATTCAGCGTCACTCTTCAACTCCCAGCCATCCTCTGTCTTGAAATAAACGTTCTTAAATGTCACCTTATCACCCGTGTCGGTGTTGTGCATTTAGATTGGCTCTGAACTTCATAGCACGGAGTCTGACTGCCTCTGTGTTGGAGTCGTCATAAGCGTCCATCCTTCATCAGTTGAGCTCTGCTAGCCAGCCAACAGGCCCATTGATCTGTTAATAACCTTATGAGGAGATAATTATACCATTTGTAAATTCCCTGTGGCGCTATTGACTTATGCATTACGCACTGTGAGCACACGCTCAATTCATTTTGCTACAAACATCACATATATACAAACGTATGTCAATATTATTTTGGCTGTGTATGAAATACATCATTCAAATGTGAGAATTATGCAGATGTATTTCAAACACTGCAGAGTCGGTGTTTTCCCAATAAACTATTTACAATCGTCTGATGTGGGGTGGGGGAGGAAATAATTTTACTCACACAGGGATGAAGAGTTTTGTGATAAAATGAGGCATCTGCCTCATCAAGTACTATACTTACAAACTCATATTTATTGATATGAACAATATACAAAAATATAAATTGCACATGTATATACATGCAATATATATATCAGATACAGGTGATGGTATTCCTGTTCCTATTCCTGCCTGACGCACCTCCTCCAGTGCCTTTTGAACAGGTGTGCTGTGACACCTCACTGAACACCTCTGTTCCTCTGAATAATATTTAAACGAATGCTAATCTTACTGAGGTTTTAATACAGCATTTCATTTTTTATATGTTTTAAATAATATACTGGTGATAGTACTTGTTAGCATCATATCTGGGTCCTTAACTTTACATTTAAAAGTATTTTTCATTTAAAAACTATTTTATGATCTATTTCATATTTAAAACTATTTTAAATACAGAACTTGGTACAATGCAAACAATACTAAATAAAAACATCCTATGCCTGAAGGAAATATCATTAAAAACAAGAGAGAAACTTTTTTATTTTATTTGTTAGACGTTGAGGTTTAATTGATTTAATTGTATGCTCCTTTTCTTCAGTCAACTCGTCTCCTCCATCGTTCTATTCATTAGCCAGCACAGCTTGCTTTCCTTTCCTCTTCTCCCCTTCCCTATGTGTTCTCCATCCACCTCTCTCTGCCTTTTTTTTCATGTTGACTCTCATGTCTATTTCATATCTCATTCTGCCCTCCACAGCTACTGTACTGCTGGCAGACAACAGAAACCAATACGTTTCTCTTCTTTAAGTCCTGGCCGGTAAACAGCATGCTCTTTACAAGACAGGCCTCACCTCCTCCCTCCCTCCACCTCATTATTATTATAAGAACCATATGATGACCTTCTCCCGCCCTCTCCTCTCCACTCACCTCACCCATTCTCTGTCCTCTGTCCGTCCCTTATTGTCTGATCTCTCCTATCTCATCTCTCTCTGCCTTTCTGTCTCCGTCTGCCTTTCTGACCCTCACTCCTTTCCTCCCCTCTCATAGTTCCCTTTCCTCTCCTCTCCCCTCCTAGATCCCTCTCCTCTCCTCTCATAGTTCGCTCTCTTCTCCTCTCCCCTCCTAGTTCCCTCTCCTCTGCTCTCCCTCCTGACTGGGACCAGACACTGAATGCTCCTTCCAGACTCATCTGCGGACACAGAGAACCCACATCCCCACATTCCTGCCCGTTGCGACACGCTGTGTACAGAAACACACATTTATCCTGCCGCCGTAACCTGATACATGTGGGAGAAGTCTTGTCCCCTTCATTCACTCTGATTCAATAAAGACCCCTGGGGATATAATATAATATAATAAAAATACTTAAATCATGTAACGTTTTGTGTCTTTTTTGTCCGCAACATGTTTTTGTTGTTAGATGTCATAGAGGCTGCGGAGCGTCAAGTTAAAGCAGGATGATTGGAAGGAACTTTGGGGGAAAACGGGGGGGGGGGAAGAAGTAAACATCTTCAGTGTGCGAGTGTGTGTATGGTATGTGCGTGT
This sequence comes from Protomyctophum bolini, assembly GCF_963924005.1. Taxonomy (NCBI): domain Eukaryota; kingdom Metazoa; phylum Chordata; class Actinopteri; order Myctophiformes; family Myctophidae; genus Protomyctophum; species Protomyctophum bolini. The sequence goes on along the minus strand of NC_137867.1, from coordinate 26,214,882 downwards.
GCAGTTTGTGCAGCAGAAAACAGCAGTTGAAGTGCCTTTGAAGTTTGTCTGCAGTTAATTTATTTAACCCTTATTTGACCAAGCTATTGGACAAGAAATGCAATCACATTTACAGCAATGGCTTGAGGAAGTATAGGTGCATGAAGAGAGATGTTGATATACACCTACTGTCAGCTAGGAGCTGACCGGTAAAACCACAGTATTCTACTGTTGACTGTCAGCTAGGAGCTGACCGGTAAAACCACAGTATTCTACTGTTGAATGTCAGCTAGGAGCTGACCGGTAAAACCACAGTATTCTACTGTTGACTGTCAGCTAGGAGCTGACCGGTAAAACCACAGTATTCTACTGTTGGCCATTGGAATGGCTGCCGGTTAAATACTTTGCTCAAGGGCATGTCAACAGCAGTGAGTAATGGTTGAGAGAGCAAACTTATGGACTTACCTCACCAATTAACTTTAATCATTATTTAGTGGTGATTAAACACCAACAGCATGCAGTTGCTTGGTAATTCTTTTTTACAGAACGTTAAGATTAAAAGATTAAAGGTTTAAAATACATAGCCATATAGTAAGACATTTACGAAGTTAGCCTCAATAATCCTCAATAACCTCAATAATCTATTAAAGGTCATTTTCGGTATATCTTGTTTTGTTTTTTGTTTTTTTATATTTTAAAGAGTGATATGATAATAATGTGTGCATTACCAATAAGTAAATGTTTAAAAAAAGATTCAAGGACTCGACTACTGCAACGTTGTCTTTCTACAGGTCTACCTAAAAATGTATCAGACAACTGCAGTGGATTCAGAATGCTAGTGCTCGAGTCCTTAGTAATAAAGAAAAGTAGATCACATCACTCCCCATTCAGACCATAAAATACCACTGAATGGTTTAGGGACAAAAGAGAATTCTCCATCTTGTGCTACATCATCAACCCTCAAGACATCTCAGGTCATCTGGGACAGGTCAGCTTTATGTCTGCCGAGTCAAAACTAAACATGGAGAGGCAGCATTTGTATGCACCACAAATCTGGAACAAACTCACAGAAAACTGAAGGTTATACATTGTGACTATAATCAGTGGATAACAAAAGCAATAGGCTTTGCTATCCACTGATTATAGTCTAGTTTGATATAACTCAAAATTTAGTTTGTAGCATAATGTCCCCAATTTAGATTAGAGCAGACAGCTTAGATACAAGATCCTAATGTAACAAACAATGTTAGAAATGTTTCTGTGGTTTTGAAATGTGTGTGCGTGCATAGATATACAGAATAAATGTATTCTGTATGGGTATGGGAGACTGTGTGTGTGTGTGTGTGTGTGTGTGTGTGTGTGTGTGTGTGTGTGTGTGTGTGTGTGTGTGTGTGTGTGTGTGTGTGTGTGTGTGCACGCATGTGTGTGTGTGTGCGTACGTGCGTGCGTGCGTGCGTGCATGCGTGCGTGTGTGTGTGTGTGTGTGCGTGCATGCATGTGTTGATGCACTCTGCCAACTACAACATGACAGTCTGTGACACAAAGCACTGTCTTGTTTAACTGTATCAAGACTCCTAGCTCAATTTATTTTCATTAGAATCTGAATGATTATAATGAATGTGAACTTTTCCTTTCACTCCAGACTCGTACGAAGCCTGTTTTACGGCATCTCGTTTCTGTTTGTGTAGAAGCTTTTGTTAGAGATTCTGCAATATTGTATCTATCAAATCCACACGGTTGCCGCAGACAACAGTTTGGATGGAAAAATTCACTATGTAAACAAAATTACTGACGAATCTGAGGTCATAAAACGTCCAAGATGTAAACAATATGGTAGATCGAGAGAGAAAGGACTGGGAGAGAGAGAGAAGGAGAGTGAACGAGGGAGAGACGTGAAGAAAAGCAGGGAGTAGAGAGAGGAAGAGTGAGTGAGAGGCAGAGAGAAAGAGTGTAGCCGAGTCCTCTGTAAGCACATCTATTTAGTATTTAACCATCCAACCAAAACCAACATCCAATCAAATCAACATCCAACAAAATGCAGATTCATAGTTGATTCTAGAATAGATAACCCGCAGCAGAACTGTCTATTTTCTGCCTTTAATTTGTTGTCCCCCATTAATTAATGGCCTACTTTGCCATACTACAATGTCAGTATTGTAGTGCGCGTGCGCTTTTAACCAATGAAAATTATTTATAAGAGCTTGTGACAAAATAATCACTAGATTGGATCGATTGTGTAAGGTTTTGGACATACAAGGTTTCTACCTGACAGCGATGATTTATACACTATATCAATGATGTGATGTGAATCCGAATGAGAAAAATGTAATAGACAAGAGAAGTCATCTCTGCTCCCTTTAAATCTGTCTCTGACTAAAACAAATTGGCAGTGCCTTTTGTCAAATGTATGAGCCGAGCCGTACAGATCAGAGCTGCGTCCGGCCGCACGTGTGTTTGTGTGCGTGCGTGCGTGCGTGCGTGCGTGCGTGCGTGCGTGCGTGTGTGTGTGTACGTGTGTGCGTGTGTGTGTGTGTGTGTGTGTGTAGTGAAAGTGCTCATTGACAGATGTGGAACAAGCCACAGTAGTTCTATAGTGATTCACAGGCTCTCAGTAAGGCCACACATTACAGACATTGTCCACGTCAGAACACTAAATCAGCCTAAAGTTGGTTTAAAAGATGTCGGTGTTGGCGACATTGTTTTTTGAGGTGGAGGATTTCTTTTTATTTTATTTTATTTTTTCCTACCACAGAAGGGCTTAAGCTTGGTAATACAATTAGAACTAAATCCAAAACAAATGCTTGTGTTTCCATAAAGATGGAATTCTTGAAGCACAGAAGCAAGACATTATGGGAAATATCTTTTAATGCCAAAGGGATATCTAACCAAATGTCCCCTCAGGAGTTAGCCACTCAACCCCTATACTTTGTTGACCGGTGTCCCCCAGGGGTCCTTACTAGGCTCCCTATACCTTTCCCGCTCTATACCAAATCTCTTTGCTGAAAATAGCTAATGTACAAGCTCATAATGTGTCGCAATGCATTGTGTGCCTCAGAATAGGGACGCTATAGTTATCTTGGAGATGCTAACATATTAATCGTTTTCGTAATGGAATTAATAGACAAGGGGCTGTATTTAGCGTACCAGGTCTTATTACTTAACTTAAGACCTGGAGGCGTGATCAATGCCATTTGGCTATTCTGAGTGGCCAAAGAGCATTGACTACGCCTATATTGGTGCTATATAACCCATTTTGGGCGGGAACCCCTTTTGGTGTTAGCATTATGTTATGCTTTAGCTATTGAAAAATAGCAGATCTACAAGCTCGTAGCGCGGCACCGAGTGACGCGCTACGAGCTTGTAGGTCTGCTATTTTTGAAAAATCGAAGAACGACTGACATAGAAACATAGCTTTTTCAGAAAACTGTCAGGATTTAGAAGACATTTTTAGAATCTGATCTCAGGTCAAAATGGGTTGATAGGTCTCCATTTAAGTCCGCAATTAATATAACGTATACTAATATTATATTAGGTAAGAATAAGTTTAATGTAGTGTTTTTAAGCAGGAGAGGGAGGGATGTCGGGTGTGGGTGCCTCCGTGGCCGACAGCAAGATATAAGAGAGAGCATCAGCTCAGACGAGCAGCTCTGCATTTGTGCCGTGATACGACAGCTGATCAAAAGTGGTCCACGTCACAGGTGCAAGTTAAACTCGACATTTGAAAGCGCTGTGCACATTCACGTACTCTGGGTGTACTGTATGTCGGTTGGTTTTCCGTGCACGTATGTGCATCTTCTGCTCATGTCGTTACAATAATATCTGTCCATCCCTGCTGACTGAGAGAGAAACATCACACAAAGCAAACAGCCTAGAGCACAGAACTAGTGTGATATCAGCCATCTGATCTCTAAGCATGATGCCAATGACAATCAAATCACACGAGAACTTTACACACACAGTGCGCGCATGCGTGCGTGTGCGTGTGTGTGTGTGTGTGTGTGTGTGTGTGTGTGTGTGTGTGTGTGTGTGTGTGTGTGTGTGTGTGTGTGTGTGTGGACACATGTGTTGTGTTAGTGTGTGCAGGTCTTATCTGGGAGATTGGATTGGACAAGAGAGGAGGGAGAAATGTGAGGGATATGTGTGAGAGAATACAACAACGATCGAGGGGGGGAAGAAAAATAGGAGAGGAGAGGAGAGGAGAGGAGAGGAGAGGAGAGGAGAGGAGAGGAGAGGAGAGGAGAGGAGAGGAGAGGAGAGGAGAGAATCCTTACAGTTTTCGTCCTGTGCGATGCACTGCAGTGGGATGCCAAAGAAAGAAGTGTAGGAGTCATTGTACCACACTAGGAGCTCTGTCCCCCTGGGGATGTCCATACAGGCTCTATAGAAGATACATGACCTGGACAAACACACACAAAGCCAGAGAATTTAGATCAAAATGGGAATCATTCTGGTTAAAATATCGTTGCTGTCAGGTTGCTGTCAGACCTTGTACATCCAGAACCATTAGTTTTAGTATTATTTTAAAAACATTTTAAAACGCAGAAATAGCCTATCTACAAGCTCACAACGCTTCGCATCGCGAGGCATTGTGAGCTTGTAGATCGGGTATTTTCACGACTTTTGTATGACACTCGATATGATGCCATTCATTTTCTAAAAAGCATTAGAAATAGAACATGATGCTTCGGCCTGCTGTAGAGAACTACAGCAGTATGTTATAGAAACAGTAGAGAACTACAGCAGTATGTTATAGAAACAGTAGAGAACTACAGCAGTATGTTATAGAAACAGTAGAGAACTACAGCAGTATGTTATAGAAACAGTAGAGAACTACAGCAGTATGTTATAGAAACAGTAGAGAACTACAGCAGTATGTTATAGAAACAGTAGAGAACTACAGCAGTATGTTATAGAAACAGTAGAGAACTACAGCAGTATGTTATAGAAACAGTAGAGAACTACAGCAGTATGTTATAGAAACAGTAGAGAACTCTTCAGCTCTGTCTTCAGTCAGACTCAGATCCTTTTTGTTTGAGAACAGAACAAGATTATAATGATTAGCAGCAATTAGGAAATCATCTGTTCCTCTGTCGTACTTTGGACGAGGTCCTTCTAGGAAATAATATGATACTGCTCACCACTCTACTGCTGTACAAATATTACTACAATTGCACACAGTAATTGACCATCACTGGATCACTTTGAATATTAAAATAATACCTGATACATTCAAAACACCATTTTAACACCATGTGCACTATGGCGGTATACCATTTTATCCAATTTATGTTCCATCCCATCATCACATCCGCACAATTAATTCATATTTCATGCAGTTCAAACATTCATATTCAAAATCACATCCAAACCATGTTAGACAAGTGTGTGGAAAACCTAAATGGTTTGAGACCCTCAGAGGCTGTGTTTACACTGGAGCCAAAATGCCAGTTTAACTCTTCATGCAAGATCAGACATTTTCCTATGACTGTATAAATAGAGAAAGAGCACACTGAACCAGATTTCTACCGAATTATGTTTATATAAAAAGGTGCGAAAGGATAAGATATTTTACACCTACGAGTTTGGTTTCAGTGTAAATGCAGCCATGCAGCGTCAATTAGGTTTCATCTCTTTGATGGACAGGGTGCAAGAATGTGGAAAAACTCCACATAGAGAGAGAGAGAGAGAGAGAGAGAGAGAGAGAGAGAGAGAGAGAGAGAGAGCAAACACAGCAAAAAATAATAAGTGAGGGATAAAAAGTGAGAGATACACAGACAGCGAGAAAATAGACAGTAGGAAAGATGATAAAAAGAAAACAGTATAGGGGAGGCAGACCAGAAAAGTGAGAAAACAGAAGGAGACAAAAATGGGGCGAGAGAGATAGAGAGTATAGGGGATGTCAGCCCTGACATGGGGCTTATTTAATGAAGTGAAACCACACAAAAATGCATTCCCTGCAAGAAAGAAAGGAAGAAAGAAAGGAAGAAAGAAAAAAAGAAAGAAAGAAAGAAAAAAAAAATGGATTGAACATCCAGGAGTTGCTTTGTTGGAGTTGATAACACAATAAAATTCTCTAACATGGGTAAAGATATAGTACAACCTTAAAGAACAACATGGGTAAAGATATAGTACAACCTTAAAGAACAACATGGGTAAAGATATAGTACAACCTTAAAGAAAGGAACATATAGATAAGAACCTGTTCTACAGGTATAAATTATTAAATTGGTTTCAGTTGTATTCTCTCTTTAGTAACAATGCATGTAGGGAAAACACAGCAACATGTTTTTCTACTTTTTGACCAAACAACTGTCACACAACAAACAACAACTCATTTTCAGAGCATTGTGAATGATTAACAAACAGAGATGTGTTTGATCCATGTCCAAACAGTGCTTATACTTTGGTCTAAGAGGATGAGACAAGGTGGATGGAGCCATGTGGGGGGGTGTGTGTGTGTGTGTGTGTGTGTGTGTGTGTGTGTGTGTGTGTGTGTGTGTGTGTGTGTGTGTGTGTGTGTGTGTGTGTGCGTGCGTGCGTGCGTGCGTGCGTGCGTGCGTGCGTGCGTGCGTGCGTGCGTGCGTGCGTGCGTGCGTGCGTGCGTGCGTGCCTGCGTGCGTGCGTGCCTGCGTAGTGCGTATGTGAGAATTATATTAATTCTTTCCACACTGAATGGGCTGAATGGGGGAGGCGAAGGGGGGGTTGAGGCGCAGTTGGGCGAGATGTGAAAACAAATCCGGGAGGGAGGGACCAGGCTATAAATCAAACATACCCAATGACCTCCCACCATATAGAAAAGAAAGACTCCTACTTCCAAACGCATGGCACCATGTATGTATTTAAAACAAATGAATGTGTTTAAATGTGACATGCTGCTGTGTACAGGGTGGGGCAAAGCTATAAATCAAACATACCCAACGGCCTCTCAGGTATTGAAAAATAAAGAACCCTACCACTGTATAACAGTGTGTGTGTGCTTTAAAACTGCCATATGCTGGCTCAGTGTGTTAAGGAGCATACCATGGACGTGTGGTGTGATATTATGAGCTCTCTCTCTCTCTCTCATCTTTCCTTTGGTCTCTATTGTATGATGAAGCACAAATGGAAAATAACGTGTAAAAAAAACCAAACACAACTTGCATGCTGGGAGGGAGCAAGGATATAAACCAAACATATCAAATGACGTACAGAAATAAGCCTTCAAATGAACGGAGCAGAGGGTATAACATGTGGATTTAAAACAGGCATGCTGTGCTTCTTGGGATGGACAAGCCTATAAATCAAACACACCCAATGACCTCCCTGGACAGAACAGAGAGAACCGTGCTATATTATTATTACTATAGTGGAAACATTTGAATCGAGTCTTAATTGAGTGTGTCACATGATATATAGCCTACTGTACATGGCTGCGTGGTATTAATTGAACTCATGTTTTCTATATTGCAGTGTATATTTATTTGTGTGGTCACTAGTATGTATGAGCCTGCATGTGGTGTGTTTTCTAGTAGCCTATATATTCTCAACCTATGTGGGCCCGTGAGTGAACTGCAAGTGTGCCCCCAAATAATTGGCAAAACACCACCCGCAAAACATAGCCTGCTATGAATCCTTTTTCTATGCTTCAGTTCTGGCAAAATATATTATGCTATGATGTATGATGTAAATATATTATGCTATGATGTATGATGTAAATATATTATGCTATGATGTGTGATCTATATGATGTATGCTCCCATTTGAAATATATTATGCTATGATGTAAATATATTATGCTATGAATCTGATGTATGATGATGTAAATATATTATGCTATGATGTATGCTCCCATTTAAATATATTATATTATGATGTATGCTCCCATTTGCAAATGTGTACAGTAACACATTTCTGTAATTTTTGAAAATGTTCTAATAAATATTCCCATTTTATTTTTTGTGACTGTAGGTCGCAGATTACTATGAAAACCTGTCAGTGACTCCGTCATGCCACCATATATGGCCGTCAGTCCGTCACGCCTCGTGACACACTCAATATATGGCCGTCTCCATATATGAAGATCACGACACTGACCTCATCACCTTAGATCTCCATATATGGAGCTGACCTGTTCTGACATTGATCTGACCTCATCAAACCCCGTACACTCAAGACACGCTCCATATATGGCCAGACCTCATCAAACCCTGTACACTCAAGACACTGACCCCGCTCGCTGCTACCCTTACATCTCCATATATGGAGCTGACCTGTTCTGACATTCCATATGTTGATCTGACCTCATCAAACCCTGTACACTCAAGACATGCTCCATATATGGCCAAAGCACCAGCCCTCACCTCGTGCATGCACGCACTTCTCGCCCCCAGGGTGTCTTACTGGTAAATAGGCTTTATTTCACAATTACACTATAAATCAAATACTACTACAAGTACTACAAAACAACTCCCCAAAAAAGAAACGTGTAGGCCTACTATACTATTGCACTAACATTGTAGTGTGGCTAGCGCCCCTCAAAAAGAATACATACCACGCCATTAGGGTTTAATGTTTGTTTTTAGTCCAATGTTTGTTTTAATAACACCATTGACAATGAAGGGGAAATTTATGTTTGTTTTTAGTTCAATGTTTGCTTTAAAAACGCCATTGACAATAAAGAGAATTTAAAGGTGTAGGGAAACAGAAATGGTGGACATTTTATTTTGAAGTTTCAGCCTGAAACACTGGCTCTGAAGATCAGACCCTCCAGGCTATGGGGTCTCAACATCTGTGACTTCCGGCACGTGAATTTAGTTTGTAAACAAAGTGACAGGGAGACATGGGGAAAAGCCAGCAGATTATTTCTAACCTATACCTATATACATATTTTAGCGTGATGATTAAGTTTAAAACAAGTAATAGAGAATTTGCCAATTTTTTTGGCATCCATTGCCCATATGATGACCACGGATATCATCTAAAAGTGTGAATAATTTATTTTTCATTTCACTAAAGCCTTTAATGTTTGTTTTGTCACCGTTTGTTTTACATCAGCATTACATCACCTAATCATAGCAACATGACTACATGAGTTAGACTTTAATATATTAGCGCCCCTCACTTCACGGGTGTGATTTTATATGTACAGTATATCGTCTGTCGGGTAGAAAGTAGCAGATCTACAAGCTACAAGCTTGTATATCTGCTAAAGCTTTTGTGTGATCTTGATGCTGTAGTATGCTCATTGCTCAAGTAGGGCGTTAAGTTATACGTTAAAAAAGTATTGAATATGGAGATAGGAAGTTTCTGCCCAACAGTAAGGATATAGTGGTGTACATGATGTAGGCCAGTACAGTACATTCTGTAGTGCTTAGTTGTGTGTGTGTGTGTGTGTGTGTGTGTGTGTGTGTGTGTGTGTGTGTGTGTGTGTGTGTGTCAGCCTGGGCTCAGTGTAAACAGAGAAATGGACAAATAAATGGAGGAGTGTTAACGCACTGGGCAGCTCGATGACAGACACACTGTTTTCTGAGCGATGGGTGGTCTGACTCACACACACACGCACACTCACACTCACACACGCACACACACACACACACACACACACACACACACACACACACACACACACACACACACACACACACACAGAGTCTGTACTGTACATGCATGGAATGTGTGTATGTACAGTATGTGTGTGTGTCTTTCTCAGTGCACGAATGAAAGATATTAAAAGAGAGTTAAAGAACCACCCATTAATTTATGTACATATAGGTCTGATATTGTGTACTTTGTGTACCGTGTGTGTGTGTACTTTGTGTACCGTGTGTGTGTGTACTTTGTGTACCGTGTGTGTGTGTGTGTGTGTGCGTGCGTGCGTGCGTGCGTGCGCATAGTCACACAGTCATTGAGCAGTAAGTGAAGTGAAGAGAGTTGTTGTTGACTCAATGTCTATGCTGGTGTGTGCTCATTTGCATCTGTACTTTGTTTACACACTCACTTTCTCTCACTCTCTCGCTCGTTCATCAGCACACATGCATGCGCATATTGCTATAACGCATGTGTGCGACATGAGTAGGTGAGAGTGTGTGTGTGCATCGTGCATACGTGTGTGTGTGTGTGTGTGTGTGTGTGTGTGTGTGTGTGCATCGTGCATACGTGTGTGCGTGCATGCTGCATGTGGGTGCGTGCGTGCGTGTATGCATTCAATACCCTCAACAGGCCAGCCCCTGCCCAGAAACATCAAAGACATTTTTGTAGCTTTGGGATAATATTTCCCTCCACTGACAACATGTAGTTAGTACTGGTCCTGGACGAGAGACAAGAAGTCCCACATAGAGAGAGAGAGAGAGAGAGAGAGAGAGAGAGAGAGAGAGAGAGAGAGAGAGAGAGAGAGAGAGAGAGAGAGAGAGAGAGAGAGAGAGTATAGGCGAGAATGATAGATAGAAGGTCGAGAGATAAAGTGCAAGACATAGAGGGAGAGATATATACCAAGGCACAGAGGGAGGTAGAGAAACAGAAGGAGCAGAGAGAGAGACAGAATCCGAATGAGAGAAGGGCAACAGAGAGAGAGAGACAGAGAGAGAGAGAGAGAGAGAGAGAGAGAGAGAGAGAGGACACATGATGTCAGAGGAGGTTAGTGTCAGAGAGTAATGTGATCATTCCTGTTGAGAGATGATCCATCACCGAGCTCTTTGAAGAGAATTCCACACCGATATCAAATCATAACATCTACAACACAAACCAGCTGACTGGACACACCAATGCTGAGATAGACAGAGAGCATATACAGTAACATAACTTCAAAAACATCCAAATATACAAATACTCTAAGCCTATAGAAGCCCATTTTGGCGTTTATTTGTAAAAAAAATAATAATACAGAGAATGTAAACACGTGTTTGTGCGTGCGTGCGTGTGTGTTCCTCACCTGTACTGTACGACCATCATGTTCTGCTCTCCACAGTGTCTGGCACAGCGGATGTACCTCATCCAGCTGGACTTACTGGGCTCATTCCCATCAATAAAGTGCTGTAAGGTCCCCTCTGCATCATAGATCTGTTCAACATAGATACACAGGCTGAGAGTTAATGCAGGCCTCACTACTGACGACAACGGAATGTCCACCTCCGTATCCTAGACCTGGAAAATATAGACACACAAATAACTATAGTCTCTTGAGACAGAAAGGAAAAGAGGGCGCTGTTTTCCCTTTGTTTTGCAGACAGGTTCCCAGATTGACCAATAACAGATCTGGAGTGAAAGTTAGGAGGACTCCAATAAAGGTCATGGAAAAAGCTTGAGGGGGATTTCTACTGTGACTCTTTGTTGTGTGTTTTTCTAAAGTCAGACAAAAGGCCTGTTTTCTCCAATGTACCAATTCAGTGGACAAAGGAACTGATTATCTTTCAAGACTAATAAAATTATACACTATAGCAGAACTAGAATTGCTAAATCAGTTGTTCAGTTCTTCAAAAACAAAACCTGATGTTTGCTTAGTCTAACCTGGTTCAAATCCACGAGCACCTGAGAGCTACGCTGTAAAGAAGTCTATGTACTGTCTGACTAAGAGCCCCTACAATGAGCAATTGTTGCAAGGTCAAATGTCTTGCTCAAGGGCGCGTCAACAGCTGTGGTTGAGGGAGGAGAGAGAGTTGTACACTCACGGTTTCCTGCCCAGGAGTTTTTTTAACCAGTGATCTTCCAGTCTCAGGTCATCTTCTCTAACCTTTAGGCTACCGGCTGTTGTAATGACATGACAGCTTCATCATTCTTTTAGAGTCACTCTCCAGACCCATTTAGCCTCTGTCCCCTCCCCTCTCCATCACTCTTCTCCCCTTCCGTATAGCTCCCTCTTTCTACTCTTCACCCCTCCTCTCACCTTCCATACCCCTCCTCTTTTCTCCTCTTAATCCCTCCCACTTTCATCTCTCCTCTCCTCTACACCCCCTCGTCACCTCACCTCCCCTCCCATCTTGAGGAGTAATAATGTGTCTGTTTGAAAAAAACTCCCGACAGCCCATCCATCCATCTGCTGTAGCTGTATAGAGGACCGTTCCTTCTCATCTCCTCCTTCCACTACTACAGCTACATCCGTCCATACGTGGATTAATTGGGGCTGTGTTGTGGGTGGTCTGCCCCTTTAAGGCAGCGGGTGATGTATTACATTGCAGGGGGGGGGGGTATAATAAAGACATGGACAACACTGATTTGTCATATACAAGTCAGAGACTTCTTGGGGCAAATGCTATGTTTATATGGATTGTTTACGTATGCTTAGCTAGCCTGTCTGTCTGTCTGCCTGTCCTTTGCATATCTCGACAACTAGGGATACGAATATGGAAATTCTCGTCTGATATCGATGTTTAAAATAACAATTTAGCCAAAGCCGATACTGATACCGGTATTTGGTATTTCCTTTTGGCGTTATTATTTCCCCAGAAACACAACATTATTGCCTTGATAATACTGTGTAACACTGAGGGCTGTATTTTGCGTGTCTTAAGTACCAGGTCTTATTACTTAACTTAAGACCTGGAGCCATTTGGCTATTCTGAGTGTCCAAAGAGCATTGACCACGCCTCCAGGTCTTAAGTTAAGTAATAAGACCTGGTAGGCCTACTACCGCCTAGACCCGCAAAATACAGCCCTGTGTGTCAATAAGTGTCAGCTGGAAAGTCACACACACACCTCAGCTGTGCTGAACTGAAAGTGACTGGAGTCAGTCAATTTTTTTGACATGATAATGTTTACTGTGATTATGCTTACATTTCATATCACAAACACCATAAAACTCATGCAACTTTAACAAGCATATATATCGATATATATATATTCTTTTTGAGTTTTTTTGGCCGATACCGATATGTGGCCACATCCAATCAACTTCACACTGGATGAGTGTTGCTGAGGAGCAACACATACCCCTGTCCCACATGCTTCCAGGGTCACACAAATCACAAGAAGGAATGAAAACATACATCATAATGGTAATGTGGTGATTATAAATAATAAAAATAACAAAAATACAACTCTAGACCCAGGATCACACAGTGCAAGCCAGGCTACATAAAAAGCCAGCCAATACTAGACATATGCTGCATAATACATTATATTCAGTTGATCAGTTCATAGTTGCGATTTAATTACTTCAAGGACATTAAAGGCCCCGACATTACTAATACACTGAGACCACTGGGTATTGTTGAATGTTTCCATTATCTTGATCCAATTAAGGAAGGCCAGACCCAAATCTCTCCAAGATAATTTGCAGAGAATGCAGACACCTCCAAGCTTTTTCTGTGTCAAGGGAAACAATCATTTCTGATTGGAACTCTGTGTTGCAGAATACATAATATTTAAAAAACGTCTCATGTTGTTAAAGATTGTCGAACAGAAATAAAATCTATTTGGCCCAGATCGATAATAGTCAGCATTATTTTTTCCAAACAATGTGAGAGGGCCTTGATAAGTATTTTATAATTACAGAGACGGCTAATTGGTTTGAAAGAGCTACAGCCCAGTTTATTTTCCTTGTTTTATATTTTGATAAGAATGGGTGTAACTTCAAAAAGATATTGGGGCAGAGTTCGATTATTTGAGTTGTAAGAGGTTCTTTTCACAGTATACCTGTTCTTTGCTATTTGTATTTGTCTAGCTGAAAGTTAAATGAATGTATATGGAATCTGGATTGTAATTGTCTGTATGTCCCCCAACACAAGGCTGTATGTCCCCCAAGGCTGTATGTCCCCCAACACAAGGCTGTATGTCCCCCAAGGCTGTATGTCCCCCAACACAAGGCTGCCAAGGCACCGCTTGTTTACACACACATTTGCACTCAAAGGACCATAATGGCAATAAGCTCTCAAATGGTTATGCATGTTTTGTTAATAAAACATTTAAATCTATCTATCAATCAATCAAAACTTCCCAGTGCCACTGGAGAGCATTTCGGGGCCAATGTAGCTGAAAACACCAAGTTGTAGGTCAGTTTAAATATGCAACTACCCTGACTTCAACATTAACAAGTGCATATGGTGGTCGCTTCCCACATCCCAGTGTGACATAATTTCTTATTGTATAATCTCTTATGACAATATCAATATCACATTAAGGCATCTGTCACAATAATAACCTCCATGTAGTAGTTCTTAAAAAACAGATGTTCTCAAAGTACTCGACAAAAAGGATATACAACAATGAATAGTGAAATATATAAAAAGTGATGCTTTTGGTTGTTTATGAAGACTATAGCTACTTTCAATTTGAACATACATTATTTAAGTTTCTGTTTACATCAACTAGACTGCATCATGATTGCATAGGGCAGCTGCTTTAATAATGTGCCTATACACACATGTATACGAGAAGTATTGTAAAATCTTCAGCCTTCAAGAACAAATATGGCAGTGAGTTAGGTTAAGTTGTGGTTAGGGTTATAGTCATATTTTTTACCAAGGAATTATGACCAGTTCCGGCTTCGCAGCTTCGCATAAAAGTAACAACCATGTTTGAAATGTTTCAAACAAAGCTCGGCAGCAAATCATTAGCCTCTTATCCACAGGCAAGGCTGGGTGTTATACACTATACACAGCTGATTTACTCCTGCTAAAAAGCCTTATAACTCTCCCTGCCAGTGTCTCAACCAGGGAAATAAGCTCTGCGGTGTAAAAATAGTACAGCTGTATAACAGTGGAAGGTACGAACAGCCATTCATAAAACACATGCCTTCATTAAGAGGTACAGAAGGTCGAAATATCACACATGTTGCTGGAATCCAAATCTCCAAGGTGATTTCTCATTGAGTGTGTGTTACTCTCACTCTTCCACTGTATCTCGGCCAAAGGAATGATCTCAGAGGGTAGTATAGCATTGGAATATATTGTATACAGTCAAGCCTGGGGTGTTAATTTAACTCACATCTTTATACGGTAAGTTAACAACAACAAGCTTGTCGATCGGCAACTTTCGTAGAAGAGATTTGGTATAGAGGGGAAAAAAGAAGAGAGTTCACAGGTGCATTGTGAGCTTGAAGATTGGCTATTCATCATGCAACAAAGCATATAGGGCTCAAGGTAAAAAATAAATGGGGGAAAACACAGCAGCCGCAGCAATGCAAGCTTCCATCCTGCAAATTATTAAGCAATAAGTGGTTTGAAATAGGCAACCCCATCCAACACCCGCCGCAATTTGTCCCTCTCTCGGCATGCAGCATTAATCTATCCCTCCGTCCATCCATGACCTGCCGTGCTCATGTCATCAACGTGGTAATGGTGTGTGACTGCATCGAGGGGATGTAGAGTGACACAGTGACCTAAGTCGATAGGACTCTCCTCTCCAGTCCACACAGACAACACACCATCAATACTTGAAATGATGAAGACAATAATCAGGGAAATTGTATTTATAAAGCTATGCATGCAAGCATTTAATGGCCTGGCAAGGGCTCTCTCTGTCTATATCTACATATATGTCTGTATCTTAATCTCTTTTCATCCTGCAGTCGTTTTTTGAGTATCTTTTGTTTTCGGCATCTGTCTTTCTGTTCTTTCACTCTGTTTTTCTTCTTGAAACAAGTTTGTGGATTCTGCCAATGTAGAAATGAGTCAGTGCTTGCGTTACACTGATATTGGTGATATACAGTATGGCATTTTGTTGTGCTTACTTCCTTACTGACAAATATACCTGTATAGTAACATGAATACAGAAATCACTTTCCAAAAATTGTATACCAGAATCCACTCTGATGGCTTTCGTTTACAAGCAAAAAGTGTGATTTTGACAACATAATTTGGATTTATATCATGCCCAGACAACTATAGAACCCAAGGTTCTACCTACATAGAACAATGCTTAAATATTGATGTATTTCACTCTTCTCTTCCTCTGTTTCATTCAATCTCCCTCTCTCTTCTCTTCATCCACTCTCCCCGTCTTTTCTTACACTTTCAATTTCACCTCTCACCGTCACTCATCCCTTTTGTAACCTATTTCCCCATACTCTCTCATCCTTCCTCCCCTTGCCCCCTCTCTCTCTCTCTCTCCCTCTCTCTAAGTGCTGCTTGTTTGGAGTGCAGAGGGAGTGTGCGTGTGCGTGTGCGTGTGCGTGTGCGTGTGCTGTGCTGTGCTGTGCTGTGCTGTGCTGTGCTGTGCTGTGCTGTGCTGTGCTGTGCTGTGCTGTGCTGTGATGTGATGTACTGTACTGTATCTGAGCTCTGCGCACTGAAGACCAAAGCGTCAAAGACCGTGAAATGTTACAGCTCTGTTGTTTAAAGCTTTTGTTACTCTCAGCCGTTCATCACTGACATGCAGTTAAACAAATCACTGTGTGTTTAAGAGCCTCCCGGGTTGGTGGTTGTCCTATTTTACACTCTGCAGGCAGTACTTCTCAAGCACTGGTTCGTGACCTGAAGACAGGTCACTGGAATTTAGGAATTGGGTCACTAAGGTGACTCTGTAGAGTATCTGACCAGACCAACAATTCTCTGGAATATAACAGCTAAACACTATCTAGGCTAGCAAGAGTAGACATTAATGTGAGCTTTGCTGACCAGCATTACCACTAGTACTGTAGGTCAGTAGGTTAGAAGTAAATATAAGGTAGGCTGTTTGTGTTTTTAAAAATCACACCCGTGTGAACTGAGTGGTGCAACACTGTCAGAACAGGCCAGCTTATGGAGTTCTGTGTCAGGCATGCCCAAATATGGAGTGTTGTGAGGTCAGAACAGGCCAGCTCCATATATGGACTCTGCACAAGGGCCCGGTCCAGAGCCTGGGCAGAGGCCTTTTTGGACAACTGTGGGTCCGACCGACTCGACACCGGGCACTGCATTCCCTGTGGTGGTGTGGAACGTGTGTGTCGAATTTGAAGTCGGTGCGGAGTTCTCGAGTTACGTGGTTTACAGACGTACACACAGAGACTTGATACATTTTAGGAATTTAGCTGATGACTTTAGGCAATGTCCACACAGGTGACTCTTCATATTGTGTTTCTGTGTGTCTTGATGAATAGCTGTTTCCTATAAGGACTAGGAGTTAGGTGTTAACTTATCTTTGTTAATACTTACTTCTGTTATAATGTCTTTTGTTTAGTGTTTGTGTGCTATACAAATAAACTTGCATTTCCATTTTCCAGGGGGATATGGGACTATAACAGACATGGCTGTTGCAGGGATCAAAGTTGTGATCCCTTGGTAACACGTCTTTCTAACCACTAGACCACCTTGCTGCTCTAGTCAATACATTACAGCTGGGAAACGGAGAAAAAAGAAGAAAATGAAGATGTCTGCACACACCCAGTACTCTAATGAATGTGTGTACTGTGTAGTACTGCCTTACAAAGGCAACCAGGCCAGCAGTAAGTACTATTTGTGATTTAAATGTCAAAGCTCTTGACTAGGGTTTAGATTTCATATCAACGGATATTATAGCCATAAATACTACTAAACGATATACAATCCCCTTCTGTACCAACAAAACGTTTGGTGGGACAGGAGACAAATTTAGAAGTAATTTTTTGGTGCTCTTTGGCTGTGTAGGGCAGCAGAGTCCTCTCACATTTCATAGTTAAACCCCAGCAGCTGGCTTCTTGCTGGACGCTGTCCTGTCAAAGACATTTTCACCGACTCTGTTTATCGAAACCATCGCTTCGAATTCCATGCAGAAGATGAACAGCCAAATATAACATGTTGTTTATTTCAGCTGCTAGAAAATGTGGCTAACAGCGCTGTCAGGGTTACGGGTGCAATTCCCCACTTGGTCTGTAAAATCTCTATGCCTGTACAACAAACGCACAACATTCGCCTTGGGGACTTCGGAGAAAAATTATTTATCGACAACACATGGATGGAAGTGATGGTTCAATGGTATAAAAGGAAATTAAATCTCATTGCCTTTGAGAGTCCGCCGTGCTGTCGAAGCCAAGCAGAAACTGATGTCCACTGTCACAGTGGACGGCACTTGAAGTTACTCTAACTTAAACATTAGCTTTTTGTCACTGTGGCAATAGTCAAGCAGATGTTTATTGGCATGAAAAACATGAAGGACGAGTTGCAGATCTATCAAGCTCACAGCGCATCAAAAACGGATGAGTTTGTGAGCTTGTATATAAGTTTTACGTTTAGTTGTAATATTTAACTAAATTCTCTATCGATTATCCCTCCGAAAAGCTCTTAGTCAAGTTTTATTCCAAACAAAGCAGAAAAAGATGTGGTACTTATTATAATTTGTTTACTTTGGTTACCTAGCAAAGGGCATCACTGTTGGCCTATTAGGGGCATCAGGGTTAAAAGAGACAGGGACAACAGGGTCTCTCATTCAATGCAAGTACAGCACAGTAGAAGAAAATAATTTAGTTACTACACACGGCATCAAACACAAGTGTTTGATCACTGGACTGTCTAATAACCTATACATTTAACTACAACTCCATCCTGAAAGCAACATATAGTATCGTAGAAAAAGGAGAGAGAGAAATGGAGAGTGAAGGAAACACAAGAGTGAGAGGAGGAAAGGGAAAGAGGGCGTTTGTGTGTGTGTGTGTGTGTGTGTGTGTGTGTGTGTGTGTGTGAGAGAGAGAGAGAGAGAGAGAGAGAGAGAGCTAGAGAGAGAGAGAGAGAAGGAAAGGATCGGGCTAATCTGTCTACGCTTGTAAGATTTACAAGGAGCAGAGGGTTGTGGCGGTAAGAGGAGGGATTACTGACACTCAAGCACACGTGTGCGCGCACACACGCACACACACACACACACACACACACACACACACACACACACACACACGCCAGTGTGTATCAGTCTAAGAGGGAGGATTAAACCACTCTTTCAGTCATTGATCTCTGTCACTGTTAGTCCTTCACTTACTGCTCTATCACTGTGTGTCTACACACACACACACACACACACACACTCACACACACACACACACACACACACACACACACACACACACACACACACACACACACACACACACACACACACACACACACACACACACACACACACACACACACACACACACACACTCACACACACACACACACACACACACACACACCAAATGGTGCTATATATCAATTTCATTATGGAGCAAGATGACTATGTAGTGTTTGAGTTCGTTTCACGTTTAGATCTGACTTCAAATGAATGTTGGTACTCTGGTTGGCCTCATGGTTACACACGCTGTCCTTTGTGAAGTCCCACATTTAATCCCCATAACAGAGGAATCTGAATCTGTCTTTCACACAGCACCTGCTTCCTTCTTCATGAAATCATTGATTGATTGATTGATTGATTTTAATCATAATATAAAAATGTATATTGGAGAAAAAAAAACATAGCCTACTCTCTCCCCCATTTTTTTAGTTTGTGTCTTGCTTCAAGGCATATTGAGCTTCGCTATTGCACGACATGTGGTTTACAAATAAAAAACTAAGTCCAAGGCAGATGATGTGATAATATATGTTTAAATCTAGCGGTCTGAATGTTACATCCATAATTTGCTCTAGATAATAACATGCACTTAATGGATAAAATCTAGTCTAGCCTGCCAATAGGTCAGACTTGTTACTTGTGCGTGCGCTCGCATGTGCGTGCGTGAGTGTGTGCGGGCGTGCGTCTATAGGATCATGTAGAATGGAATGTGAATGATTTATCAGTTGAAAACACTTAGCTGGTGCTTCTACCACCACTGGCATCTAAATGGGAAAGTGTGTGTGATGAGCGTGCGTATACGTGTGAGTGAGCACTGAGCGTGTGTGTGCACGTGTGTGTGTGTGTGTGTGTGTGTGTGTGTGTGTGTGTGTGTGTGTGTGTGTGCACACGCGTGTATGCACGTGAGCGCACTGGAACATTCAGTTGTGTGTGAGTGTGTGTGAGCTGTGTCTATCACAGTGCGAGTGATGTGTGTGTCAATAATGTCACTAATGCAGGATGGGTTTATCTGCTTCAGAGGTGTTACGGCACACACACACACTGAACTCAGACAACGGTTAGTCTGGAGGACATTAAACACTGTCATCTCTACAGCAGTGGGTCTCAGAATGGCGCCCGGGGACCATCAGAGGTCCTAGAGGGGGTACCAAGGGGTCCCATCAGAGGTCCTAGAGGGGGTACCAAGGGGTCCCATCAGAGGTCCTAGAGGGGGTACCAAGGGGTCCCATCAGAGGTCCTAGAGGGGGTACCAAGGGGTCCCATCAGAGGTCCTAGAGGGGGTACCAAGGGGTCCCATCAGAGGTCCTAGAGGGGGTACCAAGGGGTCCCGGGGACCATCAGAGGTCCTTGAGGGGGTACCAAGGGGTCCTTGAGGGGTACCAAGGGGTCCCCAGCTAAATGTGGTAATATAGCATAGACATCTGTTACAGTCTGTTGCTCTGTCTGCGAAGAGGTCAAATAAAACTATGTGAAAACATTTACACTATACACTACTTTTTATACTTAGTGATGTAAATCCAGTGTTCATTAAACTCTGAGAAAAAACCCATAAGGGTCCATTTCTACACTCTGAGATTTTAATTAACATGCAGTTATTTTTTCTATTCAGAACAAAGCATTCTAATCTACACCGTTTAGTGGACATTTCTCTCTCAGATTCAGTTACACAGAAGGCTGGGATGGAATTTAAGCCTGCACGCACTAACAAACCGTCAACATCAGAAATACCTCTCAGATCTCTGTCAGTCTCCTCTTCTCTGTTCTGCCTCTACGGCCCACAGTCTTCAGCCCAAATCCCTGTAAAACTGTTGCTGAGAGACAATCAATGTTAGCCAGGATCGTCTACAGCTAATCAATGGAGAGACACTAATTCTACGGCTATCTGGTCTCTTCATCTACCTCCCTCCTCCTCCTCCTCCTCCTCCTCATCCCCCCTTCATCTTCCGTGGCCCTCTCACTATCCCTGTAAATAGGTAGCCATGTTAAATTGTTGGATATTAGTGTGAGGCAACCTAAATTTAGTCCACTAATTGTATCTGTGCATAAATGTAGTGGTATTTCTTATTAGCAGTTGGTTGTAAATGTTACTGCGCTATACAATAGGACCTCAAGCGTATTCTATTATTGAACTTTGCTGGATGAGAATGTCTGCTTATAAATGCCAAAAAATGTCCACATCATATGTGGTGTTTAATGATGATCAATCAGAACGTAGCGAAGCAGAACAATGCAAACATATCTGTCATCAGGCACAACTGAGTCTCAGCCTCTCTCACCGTCCAAGTCACAGTGTGGTATGTGGAACTTCACTAAATGTTTCAATTTGTTTAAAAGCTAGCGGGCTCCGAGGAGTCCATTTTTCAGCCGTAGGCCTCATAAACCCCGCAGCCTAACCCTGCCCAACACCAACAGTCTGGCCCTCTTAAACACACACAGCCGTTTGAAAGAAAAGAAGCGTTTCACATCTTTGACTGCCTGCCCCCCCCCCTCCCTCCCCTGTAGCAGTCTGTTTTCAGCGGTGGCATTTCAACGGGGCTGCTGCATAAATCAAGAAGCGTAATAATCATTATTAAAAGAGCAATATTTACATAGCTGAACCCCGATGCACCTCCTGATCAGCTCAGAGGTTCTGCTGTCTCAGAGAGCAGGCCGCTGCTTTCTCACACAACAACCATCACAGAGTAGAGGGCGCTTGTGAAATACTCAGCCATGCATGCACGCACGCACGCGCACGCACACACACACACACACACACACACACACACACACACACACACACACACACACACACACACACACACACACACACACACACACACACACACACACACACACACACACACACACACACACACACACACACACACACACACACACACACACACACACACACAACATGGTGACAAAATGATGAAGTATTTTCTTCTGAGCTGGTGAGTCCAGGACCTTAAAAATATCACCTGCCTCACAGCATCATGTTTTACTCCAAAGGCTAAATAATACTTACACTGGACACATGCCCCTCTGTGTTGATGTGTGTGTGTGTGTGTGTGTGTGTGTGTGTGTGTGTGTGTGTGTGTGTGTGTGTGTGTGTGTGTGTGTGTGTGTGTGTGTGTGTGTGTGTGTGTGTGTGTGTGTGTGCACGTGCGTGCGCGCGAGCGTGCGGACAGGACTGTACAGTATTATTATTGTAAGTCAGTGACTAGAACACCCACTAGCACCAGTGATGTCATGCTGCTAAACTGTACTTTCTCAGACAGACACACACACACACACACACACACACACACACACACACACACACACACAATACCTTTGAACCCAGACAGGAATCCTTTTTTTAATAGTTTGACTTTACAGCATCACTCTGCTTTATAGGACAGGAAGGCTGGCTGAAGTACAGACAGGGAGGGTTTGAGAAAGAAAGGGTGGCATGGGCATGTTTCAGCGATGGAAGAAGTACTCACATGTTTTACTTTAGTAAAAGTAGCAATACGGCAATGTAGATATATTCTGTTACAAGTAGAAGCCCCATATTCAAAATGCAACAAGTACTAATTGTGCAGAATGTTTCAGAAGTTCAAAATGTATAGGCCTACAAATATTTTAAAAATAGCCATGCAATCTACAAGCTCAAAACGTGTCGCATCGTGACACATTGTGATCCTGTAGATCCGCCATTTTCAAATGGCCAAAAAATATAGAGAGCTGAAGTGGTGTGTGCGTTTCGAGGCTATTTAGACAACACGCAAGAGGCGACGGCGAGACACAGAAAGGGGAGGGTTGCCGTGTGACACAGTGAGTGTCAAACTTGTTTCATGGCGCAGTGCAGTGAGATCACCCGCTGCTGAGCCCCCCACAGAGCACACACCCCCCGAGTCCCCCGCAGACATCAGAGTGAAGCAACAAATCACTCAGTGTATCGCTGCACTCAAAACACACTGATCAAACATGCAACTGTATTATTATAGCACTAGAAAAAGAGTTGCGCACATACACACACACTTATTGTGCCGTATTATTACAACCACTGAACATGAGGGACCCCTGAAGGTTTTCTCCTGGAAAAATCAAGTTATTCTTCCTCCGTTCTAGAACCCTTTGGCGGTCACCGCGCCAACGTGGTGATGTCATATAAAGGGCCATTCCACCGTTCCGTTCCAGCAGAACATTCCTCTGACAGCGAGAGAGCGAGAGCGAGAGAGAGAGAGGAAAAAACGCTGTTTAACCTGGAAGTGCACAGCGTAAAAACTGACACAGACAGTCACCCAGTCATTATGTTATTATTAGATACGAAATACCTAAAGGTCCCTGGAGAAATACTGAATAGAAACAATATTTGTTAGAGAGGAAAAGAGATGTGGGATCCTGGTGGGCTGGTGAGGTAAGGTTGGAACCTAGTACGTATACCACAATGAGTTTTGAACCCAACACATAATAATGTGCTGGGTAATAATAATAAAGGTCACCCGTCTCCCTCTGTCTTTCTCTCATCATCCCCACCTCTTTCTATATGTGATGTAATATTGAAGAAATTAAAAAATATTCTCCACAAAAGAACATATAGGAACCACGATCATAGATCAGTTTCTATCATATACGTTAGAATATGAATTTAATCTGCTTTCTAGAACTCTTGACTACAAGTCAGTATCAGTAATTCTTCAGGAATACTGCAGGAATAATATTCTGGAATGCAAGACAGACAAACTGGACAACCTGAAGACTGACTGAGGCCCTGTGCTGAAATAGACTAGTAAACTAGACTAAATTCAGCCTTTCCATAAAAGTGTCTTAAAGAACTATCGTGACAATGAAGTGTACAAGAAACACACAGAGGATAATATTAGTTTTTCAGTGCATTCACGATAATAAAAGATTTTGAATTGGATGTCCAAGAAAAGGACTTTCCCCTTTACAACATTCCCATGTGCCTCATCAATGTCTCACAGTAACAAAATATTTGGAGACAAATTGAGCAAGTTGAGGATTTTTGAAGGTCTGCACTTTTCTCTGTTGTTGTTTTTCCTTGATTCCAGGCTATCAGCGTCATCCAGGGAAAACTCCTAGAGAGCCCAGAAGAGAGGTCACATCAGTAACCTCAGTATACTGAGCTGTTTTTACTATGCATTCTTCTCAATCACCATATGTGAATGAAATAACACCAATCCGAGGACCAGAGAAAGTAAGACATTTGGTGAGGGAGGAAAACAAACAAAATTGTCTGTTTATTCCTGTCACTTCCATGTCTACTCAGACAGCTCTTTACTGTCTTAGGACAAGAGAGACAAGGAATCTGTTTGTGTCAGTTATGAGGGCTTAGGCCATGATAATTCAACATCTGTCTTGTCTGACACAGTCTACTTATTGTTCACCTAATGCATCATAAATGTAGTATTCATCCAAGTTGCTGCTGTGTCCTCACGATGTAGTGACCCATTCAGTATTGAGCATCCGGTATTATCCGGCTAATATGGTGAACAATAAAAGTAGAATCACTTTGTCTCTCTCCATGGACCAATATGATCCTTGGCTCCATTAACCATTTAAGTCCTATAGGCCTATCAGTGTAGTGTATACATAGTGAATAGTGTAGTGAAAATCTACAAAGCATAGTATCGGAACGTGTTTCACTATATTGTACAGTCACACAATTTTGAAGACAGGAGTTTTCATATGAATAAAAATTATACAAATTATAATAAGACAACTTACTCAAGGGGGTTCACACTGTATAAATTAGAAATACAATGGTATGCCTCTACAGAAATCAACTGAATGATTCTCTCCAAAGGCTCCCAGTCAACCAGCAGTGGAACCATTCTGCTTGATCAATTTGTCCGGCTATAAAATACAGCAGTCCTACAAATCCTCTTTTATTCTAGCCCAGACATATAGGCAAGTGTCTTAATTAAAACTGGCCCTTCCAAGACACCATAGACAACATGACACTATCTCCTGATTGGCTATAGAACACACATCTCTTCCTGTTTTGGTGGGTATCAATAAGGGAGTTTAACAGCCGGTGAGTTTTAATGGGATTTGTGCGGAAGGGTCCTTTATCAATAGGCCTAATGACCGGTTTACTTTAGTTAGCTGAAGCCTGACGGCAACCTCTATGAGCCGATGGTAAGGAGAGATGTATTGGATTAACCTTTCTTCAGGGCAGGGGTTCCAAACATTGGCTCCAGACCCAGCATGGGCTGCGGCACTGGTTTCTGATGCGTCTGAAGCATTGGGGAGCATACCACTGAACCGGCGTCCCATGGTGAGGCTGAATTTAGTCAATATGGGTGCTGGGCTGAAAAGGTTTAGGAATGCCTGAAACAGGGGGTTTCTTATTGATAGAACAAAACAGAAAGAACCAAGCTGAACCAACTGCCCTCCTAGCGCCTCTCCGTTTTCTTCAACATATCCTATTCAATCCCCTTTTGCCACCTCTCCTTGTCAACCTCCCATATTTCCTATCGACTCCTCTTTTTCCTTCCCCTCTCCTCTGTGTGTGTGTGTCCACCTCACATTAGTCCCTCTCCTCTCTTATGCACTCTGCGCTATTTATCCCTGCCAGGTCGGAACGGCCGAAGGCGAAAGACAGAAGTCTGTCTGTCTGTCTGTCTGTGACCATGCTATACTGTAATCTCGAGCACCGCTGGATCGATCGCTGTGAATCTTTGCATGCACTCCCACTAGGGAGTCTAATCATCCTCATGGTGGCGCTATAACTCCCACTAGGGAGTCTAATCATCCTCATGGTGGCGCTATAACTCCCACTATAATGAGTCTAATCATCCTCATGGTGGCGCTATAACTCCCACTAGAGAGTCTAATCATCCTCATGGTGGCGCTATAACTCCCACTATAGGGAGTCTAATCATCCTCATGGTGGAGCTATAACTCCCACTATAGGGAGTCTAATCATCCTCATGGTGGAGCTATAACTCCCACTAGAGAGTCTAATCATCCTCATGGTGGAGCTATAACTCCCACTATAGGGAGTCTAATCATCCTCATGGTGGAGCTATAACTCCCACTATAGGGAGTCTAATCATCCTCATGGTGGCGCTATAACTCCCACTAGAGAGTCTAATCATCCTCATGGTGGAGCTATAACTCCCACTATAGGGAGTCTAATCATCCTCATGGTGGAGCTATCCCACTATAGGGAGTCTAATCATCCTCATGGTGGCGCTATAACTCCCACTATAGGGAGTCTAATCATCCTCATGGTGGAGCTATAACTCCCACTATAGGGAGTCTAATCATCCTCATGGTGGAGCTATAACTCCCACTAGAGAGTCTAATCATCCTCATGGTGGAGCTATAACTCCCACTATAGGGAGTCTAATCATCCTCATGGTGGAGCTATAACTCCCACTATAGGGAGTCTAATCATCCTCATGGTGGCGCTATAACTCCCACTAGAGAGTCTAATCATCCTCATGGTGGAGCTATAACTCCCACTATAGGGAGTCTAATCATCCTCATGGTGGAGCTATCCCACTATAGGGAGTCTAATCATCCTCATGGTGGAGCTATAACTCCCACTATAGGGAGTCTAATCATCCTCATGGTGGAGCTATAACTCCCACTAGAGAGTCTAATCATCCTCATGGTGGAGCTATAACTCCCACTATAGGGAGTCTAATCATCCTCATGGTGGAGCTATCCCACTATAGGGAGTCTAATCATCCTCATGGTGGAGCTATCCCACTATAGGGAGTCTAATCATCCTCATGGTGGCGCTATAACTCCCACTATAGGGAGTCTAATCATCCTCATGGTGGCGCTATAACTCCCACTATAGGGAGTCTAATCATCCTCATGGTGGCGCTATAACTCCCACTATAGGGAGTCTAATCATCCTCATGGTGGCGCTATAACTCCCACTATAGGGAGTCTAATCATCCTCATGGTGGAGCTATAACTCCCACTATAGGGAGTCTAATCATCCTCATGGTGGAGCTATAACTCCCACTATAGGGAGTCTAATCATCCTCATGGTGGCGCTATAACTCCCACTATAGGGAGTCTAATCATCCTCATGGTGGCGCTATAACTCCCACTATAGGGAGTCTAATCATCCTCATGGTGGCGCTATAACTCCCACTATAGGGAGTCTAATCATCCTCATGGTGGAGCTATAACTCCCACTATAGGGAGTCTAATCATCCTCATGGTGGCGCTATAACTCCCACTAGGGAGTCTAATCATCCTCATGGTGGCGCTATAACTCCCACTAGGGAGTCTAATCATCCTCATGGTGGCGCTATAATCTATAACAGGCAGATGTTTTTACTACTACTTTTCCATCCCTCACACAAATTGGTACAAATTATCTCTGTAGTCATGTGATCATGATGTATCTGTTGGAATTTTCATATTCCATTATGATTGGCTATGATTGTCTTCCAAAGGCAATTTTGCACAAATTGCAACAAATCATTACCATTATTCTGATTGGCGTCAAACTTTTCACCCTCACTCCCTCCCTCTTGTGTCTGTTCCATTTCATAGGATTTTAGTCTTTCTCCATCTCCCTTTCTCACAGATAGACAAAAATGCACACATGCCTGCAAGTGCTGTCAGTAATATGAAGTATTTCAGTCAAATCCTGATTCAAAGTGGCACGTGTTTAGTAACTCTATACAGAAAAGCGCTTTTCAACTGATTGTGGGCCAGGGACCACTATCCTGAGCTGGGGACCACTGTTCCGTCAGGTGGGGATATGGGTTAAGCTTAGGGTTGTCTTGAGTGTCTTTATAGTGGCTATACTTATACTGCAGTGTTGGGCAGTTACAGGTTCTCATATCATTTCCTGGCTCTAAACTTGTCCTGTACTTAATATTCAGGCATGCCAGTGTTGAAGAAAACACTCCCGCAGACACATAGTTGCAAAAGATTTAAAAACAAATCTCTATCTTCATTGCTTCATTGGGCATGCTGAAAAAGAGCACTCGTGCTCAGCATATAGAGCGCCGCAGGCCCGCCCCTTTCAGAAAAGCGAGTGGCCCAGGAAATGAAACCCCAATGCATTCTTCCATCGGCACTTCTAATATAATTTATTTAAAGACGGTTACGCCGCGGACAAAGCCAATTCGGAGCGTGAGGAATCATGATAATGAACACAATGTTTTGGGCCGATCAAATAATTTATAAGACAAAAAACAAAACAAATAGTGTTGTCTCCTGACTTTCTTTTCTTCTTTCTAATGATTTGATCGGCCCAAAACATTGTGTTCATTGTCATGATTCGTCACGATCCGAATTGGCTTTGTCCGCGGCGTAACCGTCTTTAAATAAATTATATTAGAAGTGCCGATGGAAGAATGCATTGGGGTTTCATTTCCTGGGCCACTCGCTTTTCTGAAAGGGGCGGGCCTGCGGCGCTCTATACCCTGGGTAAATAAAACGTTTTTTTGTATTATTATTATTATTATTTTTACAACTCATCCAGAACTTCACAAGAGCTGATCCTCTTGAAGTACTTTTGGAATTGAAGACAAGCCTCCACAAAATGACTATACTGATAATGATAATATAGTCTTTATATGTCCCCATATCATACAAATTGACAAAAGACCAAAAGATTGTGGTCAACATTTCCTCCAAATTAAATGAAAGAAGTAATGACAAAAATAAAAAATATATATCTTTATTTCCTACACTTACTGAATGCATGGTCATGGACATGGTCAAAATCCCAGTAGTAGTAGACCTAATAAAATAATAATAATAATAATAATAATTGGCAAAGCCTTGAACAAACTCGCAAGATAGCTCCATAGTTTAATGTAGTGCAAAGTTTGAAGGCAAGGTACCAGCCTGCTCAAATCGCACACGCAGAGACATTGTTTCATGAAATCCTTATCCATTGGTTTATACACGATGGTAATCTATGGAGGCAAAGTGAGCTCAATTATGAATTGAAAACATGCCAAATGAATACATTGTTACATGGTTGGTTCAGTTTGAATTGGACTCAAAAGACATTTAGTGACTATAGACACAACCTTTGACATTGTTTCTGGTTTGACACACATTTTGACCTCTATTAACCAAGCAGGAAAGCTCTATTATTGGTGGTGAGAATATCAGCACTTTCGGAGGACACAAGGGTTAAATAAATAAATACCTCTAAGGTAAAATGTATGTAAAAAATGTAAACGTAAAAATATTCAGTAATTCCGTAATTAACATACAAAAATGGCACAGATGAGAACGCTCTGATGGGACCTGATCCCAGGCCAGGAAGAGACACACATGCGGATCAGAAGAGATGGGGGTCTTAACCGCAACGTCATCTGTTGGCACACTAATTTATTGTTCCCACAACGGATCTCTAGTGTTTTGGAAATGAACTCTCTCCAAGTGTTCAAAATCAATCAGAAGCCCTTCAATGATCAGTCATGTTGGACTTGGCCCATGCCCTGAATGACCCCCATCACACACACACACACACACACACACACACACACACACACACACACACAGTCACACACCCTGCGGGGTGCTGTGGTTAGAGAAGAGAGACTGATATCCAGGCAGCCAACGACAGACTGACCTTTACCAGAATGGCCTCCTGGGAGTCATCTATCTATCTATCTATCTGACTGACTCCGTCCGTCCCTCTGTCCCCTTCTCTGTCCCCCTCTCTGTCTTGTCTGTACCCCCTGTCTGTACCCCCTGTCTGTCTATCTGTACCCCCTGTCTGTCTGTCTGTACCCCCTGTCTGTCTGTCTGTACCCCCTGTCTGTCTGTCTGTCTGTCTTTCTGTCTGTGTCCGTCTGTCCGTCCCTATCGCGCCTTCCGTCTGAGAGAAGACACAAACTCTCCTATAGCAGCTAATGTTAAAGTAGCTGTATGCATGTAACTGACCACTGACTTTCTCCTCCAACTGTGTGGAAACAGGCTGATCAATGAACACAACAAAGTTATACACACACACACACACACACACACACACACACACACACACGTGTATGATAGCATCACACAATAGAATAAGAATGCCCTTACCTCCCAGAGATGTCGAGTATTCCTGACAACTCCAGACTGGAGTTTGTCCAAGAATAGAGGGACTCCCTGGAATGGACCAATCCACGTTCCTTGGGGGATTCTCTGGGCTGCACAGATCCCATAACCCAGGCCCGGTACTGTACTGGTACACAAACACACCTGCACAACCACAGGGAAAATACCAAAACAAATCAAAATCAAAACTATTGTTTAAAAAAAAAAATCTCGCAGACAGCGAGAACCAGGCAATCTGTTTCTAGAATGTCTTTCTAGAAGTCAGGCATCCAGTCTTACCTCTCTGGGTAGGTCTCGGAGCCAGTCGGGGACCTCTGGAGGCGCCACAGGGGCTGCAGTGCTGCTTGTCCCCACCAGTCTCCTCAGTGAGTGGAGAGGACCATGCATGGGACATTCCCCATTCCTGTTGTCTGCACACATATCACACCCTGGGACAAAGACACACACACACCAACCCTGTCATGTCTTGTTATGTGACATTCAATAGTGGCCGGACGACTCTCTGTTCAATTAATATATAGATCTACTATAATATATTTAAGCAATAAGCCACGAGAGGTCTCAGGTTACCGGGTATTTTACACTGGCTGGGGGCGTAGGCGGAGGGTCTTCTGCCCCGCAGCCAGTGTAAAATACCCGGTAAGCTGGGGCCTCAAGACTCAAGTGGCTTATTGCTTTTCTAAAACGGTTACAAACATTATAGCAATATTAACCTAATAAAACTATTACATTCACAAAAGTATCTACGCTTTGCGCCACCAGAGCGAGCGAGCCAGAGCCACAACACTTCCTTGTTTTGCTCCGCAAGTAGGCTATGTGACGGGAGAATAGCGCTTGATATCTTTACGGGGCTGCCTGGAGCCACACATTCACAGTCATATGAGGCGGGCGGTGCTTAGACGCCCGCACGACATGTGTTTGTAAAGCAATGAAGCGCTCCCCTTCCCCAGTTCAGCTACAAGGCTGCAGTTTGATACAAAGTGATTGAAGGAGTGGGCAGTGTTGCCAACTCTCCACTAACGGAAGTAGCTAGTGGCTCCTCGAAAAGTAGCTAAAAGTCGCCAGGGGTGGGATATGCGCGCGCGTAGCGCGCGCCGCCCCTAGCGACTTTTTTGCGTCCCTAGCGACTTTTAGGCGCCCCTAGCAACGGAAATATGTAGCCAGCCCAGAAAAGAAATTGTGATTTATGTGCACTTAGTTTGTATCATCTCTTGCTGTTTTTTTCATATTACAATGAGTTTAAACGAGCAGCGAAATTTCAGAGTTCAGACCACAGCACAGAGTGCCTCTGCAGCTGCTGCGTCGAAAAACCCCTACCCATTAAAAAACAACAAAAAATAAAATCCTCTCCAAGGACCATCACCTTACCGTGGTGGCTGCCTGACACTGTTTTTTTTACACTGTTTGGATTTTATCTCTGGCGCATATCTGGCGCCTGTCAACACGATTTGTCCCCAATTCACTGAGGAAAAAAAGCTAGATTTCTCGCCAGAAGCTTTTCACTAATTCAGTCGCTAGGGGGGTCTGGAAAGAAGCTAAATATGGCGACAAATCCGCTAAGTTGGCAACACTGGGAGTGGGTTATCGGTGAGTTTACACCGGTCACGTGACGGTAACCAGCCAATCAGAATGAAGTATTGGGACTACCCGTTTTAGAAAGAGATAATAATAGACATTTCTACTATGTTGTACTATATTAATATCGACTATTAGTACCATTTTGTGTTACTGTGTTGTATGACAGGATACAAAATATTAGGAAAAAAGGCCACCTACGGAAAATACTAATATCTAATGAACGACAGAATATATTGAAAATAGAGCTTGCAGAATTGGTTACACTGAAGGCTGTAGCAAAATATGTCACAGATGTTTAATTATTAAAATTCCCCTTTTTAAAATGTACTCCCCCGTCTGCCTCTTAAGCTGCATGGTGCATCTGAGAAGCCTGCAGGCTTTGTTCTCAGACAACTTCCTCTGAGGGAACTTGTTATTTATAACAAGCTGGTTGCATGGATTAAAGAAAAAACGTAATCTCACAACTGAAAATGACCACGTTCTAATGTGTGATTTGTGAAACAGTTTGAAAGGAGCCCCCCCACACTAGCATTGATTCTTGAGCAATGAACACAATATGTAAAGTTATGATGTTTTAGTAATATTGTTCCTGCTGTTCTATACTGCCAACCAGCTGTAGAAATCGGATTTCTTCAATTTTATGAAAGATGCTTCTGAACATATTGCTAGTTTGATCACTTATCACTTATCTAATCTAATCTTAAATACTAACCCCGAACTAGCCAATCTATAAACTCTCAATTTTAAATTAAATGTGCATAGTGCTGTACCTAGTGCTGTACTTTGTTTTTCTTTCTTTTTTTTACCATTTG
The DNA here is from genome assembly GCF_963924005.1 of Protomyctophum bolini. Lineage (NCBI taxonomy): Eukaryota > Metazoa > Chordata > Actinopteri > Myctophiformes > Myctophidae > Protomyctophum > Protomyctophum bolini. The sequence continues at coordinate 26,182,576 of NC_137867.1, read as the reverse complement.
TATGATTATTATTAGTAATAGTATAGTAGTAGTAGTAGTAATTGAAGTGTTGGTGGAGGTGCTGCTGTTGGTTGTAGTATAATTTAGCCCTCTTTTGGATTATGCAGTTCAGCGATGAACAGAGAAAATAAATGAGAATATCTAGTTATCCCCCAGGGAAATTGTACACATATATACAAGTTATCCTGTTACATTCACCACACATGCAGAGGCAGAAATTTGCCTATACACATTATACACTTATAAACAAGTTCCATCGCTATTTTCCCCATCATTGTAAATTACACAATACTCACTCACACGCGCACGCACACACGCACGCACACGCACACACACACACACACACACACACACACACACACACACACACACACACACACACACACACACACACACACACACACACACACACGTTTTAATTATTTATTTATGTCCACATAAGAGAGACACAGATATTTACAAGGTGCTGTACAGAATGCAATCAGCAAATCCCAGACAAATACCCACACATCTTCAGGGGTACAAGTAATCAGCCTATGAACCTTTCTGTTCACAAAAACATCACTGCTTCATTAAAAATAAACTTATTACTTAAACTTATTATTATTAATTTCTGCTTATACATTCCTATGCTTCCTGTTTTTATTGGCCTTTTATATTATGTGAATAAATTCTTCTGTGAAGCACTTTGCAACATATTGAAAGATACTCTATAAATAAACTGTATTATTCTTATTATTCTAATCTAAAAGTAATCTCAAAGTTGAACCATTAAAAATGTTTTCAGAATTTACTTTATGACAATTAACTTTTAAAGTTCAATAACTCCCTTAGGACTGTTTCAAGAATAATCCAGTATCAGTAGGCTACTTGTACTAAGAGTGTTGCATCTATTCGGACAAGCATGGACACTTTTTAAACTTGTGTATACGTATAGGACTTGTATACTGTATATCACCAGGTATATAGAATTTCTGTCTTTTATTTTTATTTTCCTTTCCATTCTGTCCATGTATGATATTTTAATTTAATATTGTAAAAGGAAGGGAGAGAGAGAGAGAGAGAGAGAGAGAGAGAGAGAGAGGATATCATGCCGTAAAGAACACGGCCAGCAGTGGAAAGGACTACAGCCTTATTTATGTGCTACTGTACTCTTACAGGTAGCCTACTATACTGTACCCCCAACCAAAATCACTTTCTTTCTATTGATGACTCACCCCATGGAGACTTGAATTCATGGATATTTGTTTATTCCTAAGACAATGATTTGATGACCAGCTACTTATGTTCTCTATCTCTATACTCCCTATTGTATCTTCATGGGGAATAGAAGGGGAACCACTGCTGCTCATCCAATTACTGCCTTTGGAATGCGACAAAAACAAACTCCATGAATTCAATCACCACGGAGTGAGCGAGAAAGAAAGCCATTTTGCGGGGGAACTATATGCCTTTAACAGAGTCACCAGTATTATTATTTTTTAATACACAAGCAGCAACCGATGAAAACATTATATTTCTTTATGTTAATGTGTGTGTGTGTGTGTGTGTGTGTGTGTGTGTGTGTGTGTGTGTGTGTGTGTGCGTGCGTGCGTGCGTGCGTGCGTGTGTGCGTGCGTGCGTGTGTGCGTGCATGCGTGCGTACAACATGGTGTCATATTTTGATAATAATTAATGACATTTATTCTCCACTAGATAGCATGGAGTAGTTTATTCAGCATGCACCTCTGCCCACTGAAGCGTTCAGTTTAACGGCATGTTAAACTGTGTACATGTGCATGAATGACCGCACGTTTGTTTGTTGTGTGTGTGTGTGTGTGTGTGTGTGTGTGTGTGTGTGTGTGTGTGTGTGTGTGTGTGTGTGTGTGTGTGTGTGTGTGTGTGTGTGCGTGCGTGCGTGCGTGCGTGCGTGTGTGCGTGTGTATGTGTGTGTGCGCTTTGAAATTTGAAACTTTGAAATTAATAAATACCGGACACTGTGAACTACAACCAATCTTTTCATGGCACAATGTTAAACTGATGGAAGAGGTTATATCAATACACGGTTGTCCTTTCTGCTCCAGAAAGATGGTAGGCCTAATCTTACAGACTATGAATGATGACAGCTCAGGACAACACCAACACACATTTATATGAATGCAAATAGTTCCAGCCCTAGTAGTACTGCATGAGGTTGTCACGGAATTGTTTGTAATAACTTACTATACCAATGTCCAAGGAACTAAAAGGGGTAAAGCCATATGTTCTATATATTTTCCGATAGGCCTCCAATCTCTCCAGGTCTAAATTAAAATTTCAGGTGGGGATACCACTTTTATCCAATCAGGAGAGAGAACCCCACGGAGATGATTTATCAGTTCCAATTTAATCTGCTAATTTATTGCACTTGATCTGAGAATGTATTTTTATCCCACTATTTTGTAACCCATTTTTCACCCCTGTGTCAATTATCTAAATGTGTTCCTGGGCTCTATACACACCCTCCGCCAACCTAGTCCCCATATATGTGGGACATGGGGAGAGCAACGGACTTGAACTCATGCTTCCTTCATTTCTGAGTGTCCAAGTTACTCCTTTACACCTGACAGGGGGGAGTTTTCCTGGTTGGACGTAGCGCGTGGAAGGAGCACGTTATTCCAACCAGTTCCTTTCCCCTTCATCAGGCACCCCGGCTGGTCAGGGGGAGGCAGTTTAGAGACCAGGATTACTGCATGTTTTTTGTGAGGGTACCTACCCTATAGGGACACGGGGAGAACATGCAAACTCCACACAGAAAGTCCCTTTCGCCAACCCCGCCTCGGGGTCACTGATGACGCGGAGGAGGAAACACGCCGCCAGCACCCACAGTGTCCTGAGCGGGAATCGAACCCAGGACCTTCTAGCTGTGAGGGGTCAGATCAACATATGGAATGAATTCTGTACTGGCCATATATGGAGCGTGTCTTGAGTGTACAGGCTTTGATGAGGTCTGAGGTCATATGGAATGTCAGAACAGGTCAGCTCCATATATGGAGATCTAATGGTGGCAGCAGGGGCTGTGGGTTTGATGAGGTCAGATCAACATATGGAATGTCAGAACAGGCCGTTACGCTATATACATAGTATGACATGCAGATTATTACTATATACATAGTATGACATGCAGATTTCTCCCTCTACTACCATTTCACCCATTGACCACACGCAAGTGTATATGACCACGACCGTGCATGGACTGATTATCGTATGCCCTCTGAAAAAACCTAGAACACAACACTGCAATTAACTAAATCCTTCTAAATAGCAGCCCTAATAGCTAAGATATAAAATACCATGTGGTATCAAACATATAAATGAAGAAGATGACGATGATTATTGTAAAATAATGCAAAAGTCTCCACACCAATTAATGCTGCAAGTGCATTTGGGAGCATCAATAATGGTGTACGGACTCTTTATTCTTGCATTGCTAGTACTGTTTTTTTATTCCAGGACACAACGTAGGTTTTTTTGGATGTGCGTGTTTTGTGCGTGTTTTAAAGACTCTTTTTCTACTTGATTATTGTAAAGCACCCATATCAAATTGCTATATTAACAGCATACCATCTCTGTTGAATGGTACATTTTTAATAAATTTTTCTACCACTAATAACAATACGTTCACAGCACTTCTAAACAGTTCTAGAGTGCTGAACAATGATCCATCCTTAACCACTTAAACCCTGTAACACCCAGGGGTCTATATTTGGACTCTTTTTTCCCTCTACACCAAATCTCTTTATAAGTCAGTCCGGTCAATCAAGTATAGGGTGGTTAAGACGCAGAGCTCTTCTCCATTTCAGACTGATGAACTGACTGTGAACTTGTTATGGCGTGTTCCTCCACATGGTCCATCATTCAAGCAGAGTATTCTCTAACATCCATCCCGTGTGTTTAGACAGCACCACTCTCTCGGACACTCAGCACCGGACCCGTTTACACTGACGCGGACAACCTAAAAAACGCTGCAGTGCAGAGTCAGCCCTTCAAACTTTATACTTTTTACCCTACAAAATCCTGAGTGTTCATTTAACTGACATTGTGTACGGTCTCCAGAGATAATTAGCACAGAGGAATTTATATTAGTGCATATAAATACATTTACATTTTTGTTGGTATTCAGCTGATACTTAAGAGTGCTGTAGAGTAAACATTGAGGATCAATGATTGATCCTCAAACTTAAACCACATATAGGGGCACAGATCACAGAATCACAGCACCCAGGCAAAGAGCCCCACGATCCATGGAGAAAAGCTGCTATAGGCAAAGAAATAAAAGCCATGGGAGAAAAGGTAGAAACATGCCGTTTTAGGCTTTCAGCTGAAATGCTCGGACTTCTATACAACAACAAACGATGCTCTCTGACATTTCAATGTTTTGTTAAAACTAAGCCTCATTCACAACGACTCCTGCAGCAAAATGACACTTAACATGAACAGCCTGCGCTCACGATACTGCATGCATTTCCAAAGTGGAGGCCACACACACAGGCCTTTACGCACTTACGCGCAAATATATACACACACACACACACACACACACACACACACACACACACACACACACACACACACAGGTTTCTCAAGGCACAGATGTAAACAAATTGATTTGATGAACTCCTCACAAGACGTGATTCTGCAGTCTAACCTTGAGTTCAAAAACCATTGAGAAACAGCTGGTATTATTGGTCTACTCGATATCTTGTCCCCAGGCTGCGGAAATATAATGAATGAGAGATATATGACACTTCTATGTCTGTAGGCTAATTGTGTTATGACACCAAAAACATTCCTATGCAGCTATACTGTACTCAGCAATTAAAGTTAAGTTGACTCTAATGTGTTCTTTTCTCCATGACCTAAACTTCTATTGTAACTTCTAAACAATTGTATACGATCTGTTACGTGTGTGTGTGTGTGTGTGTGTGTGTGTGTGTGTGTGTGTGTGTGTGTGTGTGTGTGTGTGTGTGTGTGTGTGTGTGGGTGTGTGTGTGCGTGTGTGTGTGTGTGTGTGAGGAGGAAGTGAAGGTGAACCAGTCTATATGAAATTGTTGGTGGAGTTGCAGATTGCACATTAAAACCCTATGGATAAATTTAGTTCCATTTGTACACTCAGAGTTAAACACTCAGATATGCAGTGCAATTACAAATTACACAAAGAGCTGTGCGTCCGTGCGTGTGCATGCGAGCAAGCGCGCAATGTGTATCAGTTAGGCCTACGCCACCTACTTGAGAGAGGGACTGTGTGTCTGTCTGTGGAAGATTGTGTTTGTATGCATGTGGGCCCATGAAAATGTTAAAACGTCACTTATGATGTTATTTGAGAAAACCCATAATAAACAGTCTGTCTTTACTGTCAAAATGGCATTTTGGAAAACAAATATACTACAATAAGAAAATATAATCATTCCATCACAAAGTGTTTAGGTTAAAATAGACATTTAAAAAAAACTTGGTCCAGACTAATCTCTTCAAACAATTCATGCAACATTCTATTGCTCATTCAAATGCATTCAAAAGTCATTCAAATGCAATCAAATTGAATAATAAATAAATAAATTGCATAATTTAAACAAATTCATAGCCAATATGTTTATTGCAAAATATTGAGCAAAACTATTTCCTTAAACAATTATGACAAAATAAAAGCCTAAATAAAATGGACTAATGGAAGATGTTCAATTTCATTGCCGGTGGTGTTGGAGTTGTTTTTTGTGTACAATTCTGTCTTTTCATTTATAGACTTGGAGCACTTGAAATAAGCCTGTATGTCTCAAACTGCTTGTTCAACGTAACTGTATTCCAGATTTGGGACTGCATCTGATAGTAAATGACCCATGGTGTTAATTAAGGTTTTTCTGGTTAAGCACCTCTCAACCACATACCACATTCACATATCATATCACAATGGAGATTTGACAGATGCATACAAATTATGTATTATATATATATCATAAATTAATTAATGAGGGGAATGAAGCAGTCAAACATGTGGATGACTGTGTGTATGGGGACTGGGGGGTAGATAAAGAAGTCATGCCCCCCTCCCTCCCTATACTCGTCTCCTTCCCTCCACACAGGCACGCTCGCGCGTGTACGCAGACAGTCACACTTGCATGCGCGCGCGCGCGCACACACACACACACATACACACACACACACACACACACACACACACACACACACACAGACACACACACACACACACAGACACACACACACACACCCCTGTACCCCCAGAGACCTCCATAAGGCCGTGTTGGGATGATAAATAGAGGGCCGGTGGCCGCTAGATCGATCCCCCCTTCCTCCCTCTCTCTCCCTCTCCCCTCTCTCACTCCACTCTCTTCCACAAAACTATACAGCAATTAATTGCGGCTTGTCCCCACATCGCTCATCGGGCCTGCTGGCACGTATCGACGGAGATTACTGCTGATGGCCAGCTTTATCACCGTAAATATACAGCGGGCGGCTCCTCAAAGCCCGCTCTTAATATACAACGGCGTTTTGCCCCCACGGGCACCACCCCGCAACGCTGTCACCCCTAGCTGGGTCACTGCTCAAAGATGAACTTTTAATATACACCGGCAACATGGCCGAATGGCTATTTTAGACAGTTGTATCGCTATGATAACCGATATCTGTATAGCCTATAAGTGACCCGCAAACGCAAACTGAAACCCCAGGGTTTTGACAAAACAAAAGTGTCCTGGAGCAATTTAATTTTCACTTCAGAAAACTATAGGTATATAACTACGATCATGTAGGAATAAAGTATAGTCCTATATGTGTGATTAAAATCAAATGAACATATTTTAATTCTGAGACAAGAAGAGGTGAACAGGCATTTAAAGATAAGTAAATATGTGTTATTTCGTATTTTATTTTGTTGAATCGTCAACAAATCAAATAAAAACAACAAAACGATTTGAAGCCACTCTATTTTGTGACGCAATTAATCAATTGGGCCTAGTCGTTATTTCAATAGAGCTATAGAGGCCTTCTTTAAGTTGCCTTGTTATGCATGAAGTAAGTCAGTTAATATCAACAAAACCCACCTAAATGTTGTGACATTTGATAATTGCGTGCAAAATAAGTGCGTGTCGGCAGACTCGGCAACCCACAATTTGGTAGCAGAGAACAATAATTATAACAGGCTTTAATTATGTATAAAGTAATACAAAATTAAAAAATGTAAATCTGAATTATTCCAATGAAACAATAATTTTACAGATCCGATCAATAGCTTTCAGTTGCTTGTTGCGTCAATGGGAACGCCTTATTGGCACGAGCGCATGCGGATGGAGACACCATCAAAAACTTTAGGCTATATGTCGAGCAAAAAAGTCAAGCAAGTTGGTGGACCACTTCATAAATCCTTTTTTCAAGCAAGAATATAAATTGTATAAAAGGGCACACTTCACTGGTTTAAAGTGTTCTGGTTTAAAATAATGCAGGCCTATAGGCCCTATTACAGATGTTTAAAAGTGTGTCACTTGCAACAACAATAGCCTATTATAGGCCTATAGTAGGTCTATTATGTTTGACGGTGAAGTTTACTTCCACAGGATTGATTGTTATGGATTGAAACGCATGCAACTCATGAAGCTCACGTGCGCGCACACGCACATATCCACATATAAAGCGACTATAGGCTTTGACTAAATTATTATTATTTATTTATATAATTTTCCTGTGGGGATGGGGAGAAAGCATAACATTTTTACTATGTAAAAATATTAAAAAGCCCTTTTCTAAAAACGAACCCTCTGTAGAATAATAAAGCAACAACACTATAAACCCAAACTCCCATGCTATCTCAAACTATGGGGACTTGCGTCCTCGTCACGGATTCGGAACCCGGCGTGCAGTGACCTTTGAACCTCGCCCCTCCATCTTTCCTGTCTGTCCTGTCAGTGGCGTGACAGTGACAGTCACTAAAGCGTGCTGCCCAAATACAACAGATGTCAAATGCGCTGTATAGCCTATATGCAATAAAAGCGAGAGAGCAGAGGATAAGAGGTAGCTTGCCAATGATATTGGTGATATTGGTTATATATAAAACGATAGCTATCGTAATTGTGGCTTTGATTTATAGCCTTCATAAATAACTCAAATCTGACAATGTTGGTGTGTGTGCATGCAGCATGAGGGAAAAAGAGCCATACATACGGTTGTTGGTGTCGCCTGTATGGTTGTTGAGAGGAATAATTTCCATCCTCTGCTGTCCGTACAGATAGTAGTCCAACTCCTCTGAAGTGAGTTTGAATCGCGAAGAAGTCCCTTTACTGTCATTCCCGTTACTCTTGACGCTGGAGGACACGACCCCGACCACTCCGCAGCTCTGCTGCTGCAGGCTGTGAAGCTCCTTGGCCTGTTGGAGCAGTCCCACGGCCGGATTATGATGGTGGCCGTGACTTTCCGGGGGAATCACCACCAAGTCAGCGCCCCCGCTTGCGCCGCAGACAGGCGCCAAAGTCTGGCCAAATAACGCGATCTGCTGGGGAATGGGGAGCTGGGACAGTCCGGCCAGGGAGGAGGCGACGACCGAAGGGGTCGAGGAGGAGGACGAAGGCGTGAGAGCTGTCGAGGAAGAGGAGGACGAGGAGGAGGAAGACGAACAGTTGTTGGAGGAGATGAGGTGGTTGTTGAGCCGGGAGTGGCGCAAGCTCTCCACGGGGATGGCGACGCGGTCCGGCGGGAGGAGCGGAGCCAGACTCCCGCCAGCCTTGAGCTGGGCCTGCGGAAAGAGCTGCTGCCAGTGCTGGAGGTAGGACGGGTCCACTTTGAGGAAAGCAGAACCGCTGGGGTCGCCCGGCTTTAACATCGCAAACTGGAGGCTGCATGGGAGAGAGACAGATCAGATTGCATGGGGACAATATTTTGAACCACTAAACACAACACACAGAGAAGACTATTCATCCTGCAGTGGACTTAATGTCACAGTTCATATTTTAGTCTATGGGATGCTAAATATAGTTAGTTTACTGTCAATGCATAATTAGGCTAAGACGCTTGGAAAGTGTCGGAAGAAACTATAAAGTCGAGTGGAGATTTTAATTGAGTATCCACACAGATTCACAGAATGTTTAATTTGCATGCTGACTGAGGAATAATGGGATCTATGCTGACCCTGTTGGTAACACCAATACAGCGTAGGCTATACCTGAACAATTACCACATGGCCACAAGTCGTTGTTGTCGATCTTAGACTCAAGTAGCCCACATAGCCTACACAAGTTAGTAAATTACCAATATTGGCACAAACGCGCAGTAAAGAGAGCATGCAGGCACATACTGTAATAGCTG
>NC_137867.1:26153249-26170749 GCF_963924005.1 Protomyctophum bolini | reverse complement strand
ACAGGGCTATCTAGACCGACCATGGCCAAACGTGTGCGTGTGTGTGTGTGTGTGTGTGTGTGTGTGTGTGTGTGTGTGTGTGTGTGCGCGCGCGCGCGCGTGTGTGTGTCTTGTTATGACTGGCGTCACCCTGACAGGCCCCATTTGTCATCCGCGGGACCTCTGGCGGATTGATAACGAACAAAAACACAAACATAATCGTCTGAAAATGAACTCTTGTCTACGTAAAGCGACAATTTCACTGTACAAGAATGTTGAGCAATAACACGGCTCACCAAACGGCTGACGGATCGACTCGAAGCTCTATTAAACCGCATTTTCTGGAGAGATTTTTTTTTGTCCTTGTCTCACAGAAAACCTCTTTCAAGTCGGGGGCTACAAATTTCACTGAAAACCATGCTGATTAGTAATCAGATTCAGAATGGATATAGCCTGTAGTGGACAGTATATCCTTATCACCCGCATTTAACGACCTCGCGGATTAATACAAGCACAAACCGAATAAATAAGCATATTCATCACCCACATGAATCTTTTACATTTATATTAAAAAATATATATATAAAAATGTGCATTGGCTGCATGATCTGCTGCATGATCGGCTGCTATCATGATGTGCGTGAGACGCGTCAGAGCAGCAAAGGTAGAGCATAGGCCTAATTAAATTATAATTATGCAACTATTAGCTATAATTATCAGTATGCCTATAATCTTTGAAATATAGGCCATGTAATTAGGGATATTATAAGTATATATGCATGGAGTATGTGATGATAGCCTATATATAGACCTAGGCAAATTTACGGCGATTTAGGCCTATATTATTTATTTATGTGATGATGTGCGTATATTAGGCCTGCGTATAGGAAGACACTGACAGCAAGTTATTCTATATGGAGGCACGGATTCGGGGGCCGTCCATGTATAAAATGCTGTTGTTCGTGTTCGCTCTTCAATTAGGGGCCAGACGTCGTTAGAAAGAAGCGTAAAACAGGAGGAAGAGAATTAGGGATTTTCATCCATTGATTAATGACTCTCTAAAGCAAGCCACATCGGAGAAGCGAGGCGGATCGATAAATTAACTGCCTAAATTCATCATTTTCTACAACAAAAGCTAATTATTTAGACGGCTCGATGTGGGGAAAACCGAACAATATCAACAAGAGTTCATTTAGAAAAGGCGTGTTAACCTTGATGTGAAGAGACCGTGGATCCGATTAGAAAAAAATCACACCCGTGTGAAGTGAGGGGCGCTAATATAACTCATGTTGATTAGGTGATATACTGTGATGTAAAACAAACGGTGCCAACACAAACATTAAACGCCATTAACAATGAAGAGACATTATGACGTACATTTTCCATTCATCGTCAAAGGCGTTTACAAAACAAACATTGAACTAAAGACAAACATTAAACCTGGTGTATAGGAGGGGCTAGCGTTACTCAAAAACGTAGGGGTCTCTTTAGGATATCTATATATAGGCCTAAAACTGACTGGTCAAAGACCTGATTTATGAACACCACAATGAAACCATGTTTCCTTCACCTGTAGACCAATGTTGTATAAGCGAGCGGCGAGCCTATATAACCACATGACATTAATTAAATTAAAAATGTTTTATAGCGTATATACATTTCTCTCATTCATCACATCCATGGGACCTGCATATAACCTTGATGTGGGAAAGCCTGGATTTAAATTGGTGTCACTTTCATTTACATACTACCATGCGTTAAGGTCCAGTTTGACATTCAATTAAAACGTTTACATTTCAGCTTAATTAATTCGGCGGATGGCGGAAGGAAAGACGAATGGACGACCCGGTTTGACAGGAGCCCGATAACGGATCCCAACAAGCTTCCCACATGCCCCCTTCAGCCACGTTGCGCGCTTGTGTGTGTGTGTGTGTGTGTGTGTGTGTGTGTGTGTGTGTGTGTGTGTGTGTGTACATGTGTGTGTGTGTGTGTGTGTGTGTGTGTGTGTGTGTGTGTGTGTGTGTGTGTGTGTGTGTGTGTGTGTGTGTGTGTGTGTGTGTGTGTGTGTGTGTGTGTACATGCGTGTGTGTGTGTGTGTGTGTGTGTGTGTGTGTGTGTGTGTGTGTGTGTGTGTGTGTGTGTGTGTGTGTGTGTGTGTGCGTCCCGGCCATGGCGTTAAGGTCACGACATGCTGACTATTATAATTCATTTCTATAGACATGTATTCAGCAGGGAACACGAAGGGGCTTCAGACGCCGCGCGCCTGCCTTCTCTTTTTCAACTTATTCTAAAAGCCAAGTGGGGTTTTCAAAATGCAGCCAGTAAAATGTTGCCTGTAATAAATGACTAATAAAGGGATATGGGCTAATTGTCTGGCGGTTGTCGTAAATAACACGGGATATATTGATCTGCGCGTTGGTGGAAAACACTTTTGTTTGTCAATCAAGAAAAATACACAGACCTCTGCATGAATACCTGGCTTGGGACTTTTTATCCCCCCCCCCCCCTCCCGTTGTGCCGCTTGTGCGCTCTGACAATTAAGGAGCCTTACGGAGACTTGAAGAAGGGATTGTGAAGGGAAATAAATGATTCAAGCACTTTCTGTCTTTAAGGACACGTTTAATTCAACCGGTATATACAGATATGATTGTTCTCATTCAGAGATGGAATAGGATAGAAAATTATACAATTATTAGTGTGAACTGCAGCAGGCATGCATTAACCCCATGCAGCTTTCCTTTGGGTGGGATTCTGTTGAAACGTTAACCTAAACAGTAACAGGCCTGTCAACCCCCTGGGTTAAATTTGGACAAATGGTCCAATGAAAGGTGTAAATTCAGGGGAAAACGGAGCGTCCAGGTCAGGGAGGGGGGTTGATCCACTAAAGGCAAACGGCAACTGAACTACATAATGCGTGTTTGTACAGGTCAAAGGTTAGGGGCCGAGGTTTCAATGTTTATCCGATGAAATACGCCCAGGTCTAGAAAGAATAAATAATTGCACTGCACTGACTGCAGGGTTCTGTTCTGTTCTGTTCTGTTCTGTTCTGTTCTGTTCTGTTCTGTTCTGTTCTGTTCTTCCTATAGCATACCATATTATTTCGCTCTTCTTCAGCAATAGGCTACTGATGTGTGCGGCTTTGCACTGCAGGACATCAGAGAAACTGTTCGAGCGCATCAGGCACGCTTGAGTGAGATGTAGTTGACTTCAGTGTTGACAGAGGGAGCTGTTGTTCAAAAACAGCTGTCTCAAAAACATGAAACACAGCGCAGCACCCACCCATCAATATTATATGATATAAACCTATACGTTACATAGCAGCCATCAATACACCTCTGTGGAAGATTTAGCGTTCTTTAACCTTCATTCATCAAGATAGTGTACTCTAATTAGCTTTAATAGCAAGTAAAACTGACCCAATCAATAGGGAAAGACTGATTGGCTGATGATGCTCTGATGTATTGACCATATCACCAAATTACTAGGAAAAAACGGTGATCTTCAAGGAAGGAATCAGTAGTTTACTACAGTTTGGACTATTTGTCAAACAGAACTTAACAAGTAATCATGTTGCTTTCTCACTTTAGAGGCGTATATAGCCTATATATATGTTATCAGCATATAGGCCCACATCACTAACAATTAACAAATGAAAGTAACAATTTGCATGTGCTAAATAGCCTACATAATTCCATACAAATTAAGGCTATCTCAAGAACAGTCACCATGCAACCCTTCCGAAGAGGTTAGTTTGCATGGGTTTTCTGGGTGTGCAATTCCAGAGAGTCAACTAATCTATAGTATATCTTACTTTAGTTATGTGTGTTGTGTTAATTAAAACTTAATAAGGTGATGCTATTCCAAGTCTTATGTTGTGTTGTTTGTTGTGCCTATATCTGTTTTTAATTATTTGTGTCTTTATTGTGGCGAGAGATATGCATAAAAAAATCCATTTCGTTTTGAGGTGAGAAGTTTGTATAAACCCTTTATCTCCATGCACTTCACGAACGTTAAACAACGATGTTTCTTTCTTCTCATATAATTTTTTGTCCTGCAATTTCTGACTTTACTTCTTTGATTTATTATTTTGCGACTGCCTATTAAACGTGAACAAACCAAACCAACCATTCAGCCAACAGCACTCATTTAGAAAATCTAACTTCAATAATCCAGACTCTCACCCCGCAAACACCCACACGCAATATAACAGCATCTCGCTCTCCTCTCCTCTCCTCTCGGAGGCAGGGCTTGGAATCCAGACTCTGCCCATGGGGGGGAGGGGTCTATGATGTAGACTAGTCGAGATTAGTGTTGCCAAGTCTGCTTAGTATAAGCGACACACCTGTTTTTCTGCAGTTGTTTAAAGTGGTTCTCAAACATTTTCAAATCAAGACCCCAAACACAAATGTAGGCAATTTGTCAACGGACGCCCTCACATATTTCAACACAAATCAGAGAAAATATTTTCAGACGAGTGTGAGGCTCACATCTATCTGAAAATATTTTCTTTGATTTGTGTTGAAATATGTGTGCGAGTGCGTGTGTGTGTGTGTGTGTGTGTGTGTGTGTGTGTGTGTGTGTGTGTGTGTGTGTGTGTGTGTGTGTGTGTGAGAGAGAGACTGTGAGCTCATAACGCGTCTATTTTCAAATGTGGCCTAGTCGCTTCTTTTGGGCTTGTTTTCTTTAGTCTCTCAGTCAAGACATACTGTTGACTTTCGAGGAGTAACAAGGGGCGCTGTTTTTCCTTTATTTGCCGATGGGATTCTCAGATTGGTTTTCATAGACTTGGTTGCTTATTACTCAAACTCTGGCAACACCGGTCGCCGTGGTCGGGATGCCAGATCGCTCGGCACAGCTGTGCCTTGCCGTGATTTCCCCGCCGCTACAGAAGGGTGCCTGCGGCGTATTGCTGCGTAAAAGATGGAGCTCCAGACAATATTGTCCGCTTTCGTTTTTCTAGCCGTGGTGTCTCCACAGAACGTGGCGTGTTCGAAAGGCCGAACCGGACCGAAAGTGACCGAGAAGGTTGGTTGTCTATCGGATCATCTTGACAGCTGTGGTAATTTGTAGGCTACAGCGCGTAGATATTATAACGTAGGACTCACAGTCACACACGTCTCAGACTCTGTGGGGGCATACATGTAGAATATTCCAGAACATCTGGGGAGAAAGAAAGACCCTCATTGGCCGCGGTGCGTTTATATTTAAGCAGGGAGTTTAGCTTATTATTAGGCTATAGCGCTGCGCAATATAGCGTTTTCAGCAGGCCAAATATAAACAAACTCTGCAGCGGTGAAATAAATCGAATATTACAATGGAAATCATAACAGGTCATCATCATTATTAGTGAGACAGGTCTAGTCTGTTTTCAACCATACAATTTCGGGATTAGCCAATCCTTGCAGCAACTGATTATTTTATGTTTTGTATTATTTCTGTGTATTGTGTGAGTGTGTGCTGTATAAGGTTCTTAATTATTCTATAATGACAACAAGAAATGTGTTTCTCTGGCACTCTGCTTGCAGCCACGTGTACAAAACAGCCTGGCTGGCTGGCTGACACCAATATAGTAACCTATTCGTGACTCGTGAGTGATAAGATTTTAGGGTATACTAGCAAGTTTCAAACTTATATCATCTATTTATTATTATCATTATTCATAACAAAAAAAACATCGCATGGATGCACCTGGGACGTATCCTCAGTGATGTATCCTGAGGTCAACGGGGTTTCGGGTCTCTCAACATCATACCCCTCACTCAGGCGACCCAGCCGGGAGTGATCAAGTCCCGACTTATGTCCCAGTAGCTACCCTCAATCAGTCCCACTATGGAAAAACCCGGGGCACACAATCCGTTGGAACTACTCCAGAACTACTCTGCCAGGGCTGGGAGGTACACTTCTGGCACATGGAGAGACTATAGGCTCTGTGGGTTGTCTCCTGTCCGGGCACCTCCTACGTCTCACCAGGTCCACTCCTGCTCTCACCAGGAGTAGAGAGAGGACCTGTGCGTTGCACCAGAGTCCCATCACCATTCAAATTATTATTAGACCAAGTCACGTCGATGAAGAAATAAAGTGTTAAAAATAAAAGTCTTGCTTGCTATTCAGTCATTATGCCAATTAATTCCACCCCACACAGATTTCTGTGTTGTCACTATACTGACTCACCTGCAGTGAGGAGCCCCCACCGGGAGAACGTTGGGCCTTTGTGCTATAGGCTACTCCTCCTGCCCAACAATCCCTGCTGACAGGTGCCGCCCGAGCCTGTAGGATTACGTGCAATGACCAGTATCACCCTCCCCGCCCGGCTTCGCTCCCCGAGCATATAGGCAAATTGTGTTCGCATAGACACCCGACAAAGTCGGATGCACCACGGTGGATTCGAATGACCAGTATCCATTTGATTCGAACCCACAACCTCCGTAGTGGTGGGCAGGGACTTTACCACTGCACCACCCGAGCGACAATTCTCTCTACTGTCTACACTGAATAAAGCATATAAACATAAAAGCCATGTGTTCATACAGTAGTCAGTATGTATGACTAAAAGTGTTTTTTCATCACTGTGACATACAGTATGTATTGTAAACAACCACTTACTACCCCACTCCCTTAAAAAAAAGCAAATTGGCATGCAAAAGGTCTGTGCACAGTGCACTGTAGTCCAGTGGCCTTGTGGTTAGAGTGCGATATACTAAATACTATACAGCTTGTGCTTATAACCATCTGTGGCCAACGCGGAAGCGCCTCTCGCCTACAACAACTGCAGACCATTTTATTTGGTAGAGTAAAGTATAGTTTCTGTCTGACCGCGACGGAGGTCTCAAGCAAACTTAAGCCACGTGTCGTGAGGCACCACCGAGCGAGCGAGGTGCTGTGCCGAGCATTGCGAAGTCCGATTGTGCCGACTCAGGGCCGTTCAACTCGATGGGCAAAGAATATAATTAATGTTCAGGTGAGAGCATTTCCCCCGACTGCCACTCAAAGTGGCTACTGGCCAATCACAGTGTGTCCTTGCACAAGCTGTGTAGTCTTTCGAATGACAGTTAGAGTATCCGCTCTGATATTGGGAGGTTGGGGTTCAAATCCTCTGGCTGGGTCATACCAAAGACTGTATAAATGGGACCCTCCCTGCTTGGTTCCCAAGGCTATTACGTGTGTGTGTGTGTGTTGTGTGTTGTGTGTTGTGTGTTGTGTGTGTGTGTGTGTGTGTGTGTGTGTGTGTGTGTGTGTGTGTGTGTGTGTGGGCGGGCGGGCGTGCGTGAGTGAGTGAATTGGAAATTACGTTTTTTTATGTTTTATGTTTAGGTGTTTTTCGACATTACCGTAGCAGGTCATGAGGTTGGAAGAATAGTCATCGGCCTGTTTGGAGAAGTGGTCCCTCGCACTGTCAACAACTTTGTTGCCCTAGCAACTGGAGAGGTATTGCAAAATTTGTCAACATTGCATGCAAAACCATATAATTGTAGAATATGCACACACACACACACACACACACACACACACACACACACACACACACACACACACACACAGTGTGCATGCAAAGTAGCAGAAATATTAATACACTTGCAAATACATGTATACACTCAAATATTTTGCATTTATGGTCCACAAGCACATACTGTACAGTGTACAGTAGGGCGGCCTACACATACATACATGCACACAGCAATAACCAGTAAACAGAATTGCAAATATATATAAAGTGTACATTTCTATGTCTCCACAGAAAGGCTATGGCTATAAAGGCAGTAAGTTCCACAGGGTAATCAAAGACTTCATGATCCAAGGAGGAGATTTCACAGCTGGGGACGGAACTGGAGGTAGGAGACAAACTTCATTAATATATTCATTTAAAGGTCACGGCTCCTGAACCGGTACCGGTACCCAATTTTTACAAGCTCTGAATCTGTTAGATTGAGATCAATGGCATTGGCTAACTGCTCCCCAGACCCTTGGTGTGGGTATAATGGGTACAATAGAGAGTATGCACATACATGATTTTCCCATCAGGACATGCCCCCCTCAACTAGACTGAGTGGCAAAACATTGAGCAGCATGGAGTGTTGGAGTTTGGAAGCGCTCGTTAAAAATCACTCAACCGTCCTGCGTACCACCTGCTTCTAAATGTCACATAATGCAGGAGGCAGCAAAATGTTGTGTTGTTGAAAACAAGCACTTCCAAACTCTTTTTTCTGTTTGGATGAATGGGCTGTCAAGGCCAGAAAGTAGTTTATTTGCCACTCAGTGGGCGTTCCCACATAACTTCCAGGTATGATGATGTCACGCACATACCCTCTATACTGCCAGTTCATGAGCCACTATCTCATTTAAAACCCCATTCTATCCCTCCCTGTAAGTCCCGTCCTTATCCAGAGACATGTAATAGTCATTAGTCAATGGTTAAAAATATTGTTATATTTTTATCTTGGCCATGTTGCCCAGCATTTTTATGATCAGTTGATTGGTGACACTGCTAAATGCCTTAATTGTGAATTACAGTGGTGACAGTTGAAACATAACTCACCCATGCACCTCCTGTAAAGCAGAAGGCATTAACAACATCCCCCTCCACATTTCTGTTGTTTATTGCACTCTTAACTCCTATACCGTCATTCTACTCAACCAGGTCGCAGTATCTATGGGACTACATTTGCTGACGAAAACTTTAAGTTGAAACACCTGGGGGCAGGATGGGTGAGCGCACACACACACGTTAGCTTGACATCAGTTGTTGTAAGCAAGCAAGAGTATAAATGAGGCTTAACTCTAGCCATCAACACAAACATAACAGACTCATGTATTACATTATGCTAGTAATTAAGTTACTGTTGTGTGGTTGTGTATGCTAGGTCAGCATGGCTAATGCTGGGCCAGACACCAATGGTTCTCAGTTCTTCATCACTGCAACCAAGGCCCCCTGGCTGGATGGAAAACATGTGGTGTTTGGCAAGGTTCTGGATGGCATGGTGGGTGGTGCGCGCACACCGCACGCTCACACTCGCACTCGCACTCGCGCTCGCGCTCGCACACACACACACACACACACACACACACACACACACACACACACACACACACACACAGGTCCGCAGGGGGCGGCACCTGTCAGCAGGGAGTGATTCTGAATCCATTCCAAGCATTAGTTTTGCACAAAAAACACTCCTTGGGCTAAAAACGGCCATAGCTACTTGCCCAAATATGCTGACCTCATATAACATTTGTGATGACGGCTATGGCCGTTTTTAGCCCAAGGAGTGTTTTGTGTGCAAACCGAATGCTTGGAATGGATGCAGAATCATGAAAACCCATGTCACATGCTACTGAAAGAATGATGACATTTTGATTTTCTTTTGCCTTGTACAGGTTGTTAATGGTATGGTCACATACTCAAATTGCTCAACGTGCAACTTTTAGCAACCAAACTGAATTTCATCCATTAGGCCATAACATTTCTATCATAAAGGTTTATATTAATCACCATTTCTGGCTCCATGGAAAAAAAAGTGTTCTTTTTATCTTTTATCCCTTTGTAACCACCTTATTGGTCCATGTAGTTATATGTGACTATATGCCTGTCATTTTGTGATATACCCATTTCCTGTTTCCCAGGCGGTGGTCCACACCATCGAACTTCAGGACACCAATGACAGGAACCTTCCTTACACTGAGTGTGAGATTGTCAACAGTGGAAGGATTCCTGTAAAGGAGCCCTTCGTTGTGGAGGTAGAGGGATGGTAGACACGGTCTTTACATCTTTAATATTATAGTTTTTCATCTGAACTGAGGTAAACACAATTTGGAATTCTGTTTGTTTGACCTATTTGAGAGACCAGTGTGGCTGAGGTTTGCTATATTTTGACAGTTCAGGAAAATCATGCAAAATTTTGGTCACAAAAACATTCATTTGTAACTACTTGTATGTGACTGTCTATATTTTCATAGTATTGTCCTGCATGCAAAAATTCACACATCGGTTAAACCAACCAGATTTCCAAATTGTATTTTGTCTAGGGTCTAACTAAATGGGACATAGAGTCAATGCATTGCAGAAACCTATCTTGAAACAGTCAGCATTTAATGAATATCTACATTTTTAAATCAGTGAAACTCTCCTGGGACAAATAAAAAGTTGAATAAAAGTTGATGTAAGCTCAACAGAATCTTTTGCAGGAGAGTCAGTGGACTCTATATTATGTTATATACTGTACATATTAAGTCCCACTTGAAATGATTAACACATAAAGCAAATATGCCTTGATGCATGAGAACGTGGTTCTAAAGCTCAAGGCTGCAGATGGTATTTTTCAGTAGCATTGGCACAGCCAGTCTTCATCTGCCTTTGCAATGCATATTGCCCCAGGCAGATTAAAGTATCGCAAGTCGCAAGGCAAATTTTTCAGTCCAAGCTAGTGTGTTTTATATTTTATATTACATATCTGGCAGTTATCCAGAGTGAATGGTGTCTATAAGGAAAATAAGAGAATAACTCCCAAACAGTAGCACAAGTAAAGTACCTGAAATTAATTTAAGTATATACCTTATGGTTATGCTATCAACGCTTTGACTTCTGAATTATATGTCTAGTATGTGCAGAGTTTATTTAATACAGATTGTTTATTAAATTATTAATAGCATATCAGCCACACACTTATTGCTAACTAACTAACAAGGGTCTATCTATGCAGAGGGTGTGACTTATAGACTACTAGAACAAAAAGGACATGGTTCAAAACATGTTTCACAGAAACTGTTATGTAAGGATACCATATAACAGGGTTATTTTTTCTCAAGTTAACTGGTGTGTGCAAGTTAACATATTATTGTTGCCTATAGCAATAATATGTGAAAAGGCCTTATCTACTGGGATTAAGTACAATGGCATCACCAAAGTACCCATAATCACCTTAATGAAAATTGTTAAACCCTGCTTTTAACCTTCTATGACTGAGTGATTACGGTATATGTTTTAACCATGTAGCACTCCGGAATTCCCTGTGAATGAAAAGTGCAATAACATTTTAATGTATTATTATTAGCATTATTATTATTATTATTATTACATTTAATAATAGTTAATAATGCATGTACTGACTGAAAAGTGTTATTGAAATAAGTAAGTTCACACATTAACATAAAAACAGGAATTATGGCTAACATGCTCCCTGGTTTATACATTAAACTACCATAGCAACAGTTAGCAATGCTTTGTGGGAGTTAACAGCATTGTTGTAATACAACTTTGACCAAAACAATTGCTTGTATGAAGATACATATCGCTATCGTATGAAATTACATCTGTTTGAACCTAAAGTTCCCTAGTTGTATCAACGTTGAACACACTTTTAAGCAATGGCCTCTATCTTCTATTCTTAATGTTGCAATGACTAGAGTTGTCCAGATTATAGGTCATATCTTTAGGGAATATCATATCACTTACTGTAAATGGTTTGATTATGCAATCTTGACTTTAAAGTGCAATATGTCTATCAAGTAAGTTACCTGTACATTTGTATCAGTTTTAGGGTGGAAAGTTGACCATAAAATGATAAAATAATAGTTTTGTAATGACAGGTTGACTTTGTTATGCCCAGTATGGTACGTTCATTGGATACTACCAGCTACCATCATCCCACATTGTACACTAAAACAGTAAACATACTCATACCAACAAACCATAGCAGTAAGATGGTCAAATAGTTGTGCCAAATGATGTGTATTTTGTATGAAAACTGATGCTGTGTGTAGACCTAACCATGACAGAAATATGAGTATAATCTGTTTATCTTAATGTAGCTAATCAAACTCTAATTGTCAAATGACTAAACCTACTACTGCCATTTGCACTATCTGTCCGCCCAGGTAGCACTATCATGATTATGCAGCCAAAAGCCACATATACTGTATAAGCCAATGAACTGTTATGCATGTGTCATTGTTCAACATTGATCATGTGGAGCCTGTATGAATTTCATGTAGTTTTGTTTAATGATTCGTCTTCCTGATGCGTTATATGCCGTTCGTTTTGCAAAAAGAATAAAGAAAACGAACATAATGAAAAGAGAGAAATTAACATTTCAGACAACGAAAGAAAATCATTGTTTGTCCTAGAACTAGACTAGTGTGTGAATGAGCAGCTGTCAAATGTCATGTGAGTCAGTCTTTGTTCAAAAATATTCTATATAGAAAGTAATTTTCCTGTGAGTTATTACAATCTTAAACGTGATATTGTAACAACTATACATTTCTTTGCTGTTCAACTGTTACATTACAAATATTGCAAAAAATATATATGCAGTGGTTCTTAACTCACAGGCACAACTGCTAGTTTAATAAAACCAGAATAATTGCATTCCCCTGGTGATCCAGGTCCAAATGTGTCCCTGATTCCACTGCTAGAATGAAAACTACCAGTAGCGTCAGTCTTCATGATTGGAGATGACCACTACTCTATTAGCAGCACCACAGTTAACACCACCATCCTTCTAACATTGTTAGCATTTTCTATTCAAAATAATGTGAACTGCTGCCTGGAAAATGCAGTATCCAGATAACAACTTAAAGCCCCATTATACTTAGTCGTGTGGCTCGCACCCCTAAAATAGCCTAATAAATACAAGCTCACTTGCTCATGTGTCGCAGCATGACGTGAGCTTGAAGATCTGCTTTAGGTCAGTGACAGTGCGCAACCAAGTATAAATCAGGCATTAGCCTCTGGCCATTGATTTACCATGAAGAATGTTGATTGTGTGAACAAGCTGTTGCTGTTGTTGTTTTTGTATGATGATTGTATGACGTTTTAGAGCATTTATTGTATAAAATGATGTTTGGTGTAGAAAAGAGACTAATTAAAATCACAAAATGTTAATGTGCCAAATGTTCATGTTCAGTTCAAAGTCTACTTGTCTAATAAACATATCACAACAATTATGTTCTTTATTTGCAATGATAACAGTAGTGCCAAGCAAGTGTATTTTCTACAATAAATGCTACTGTAAAAGTCTCAAGGTGCACGTATTTTATTTTATTTTTTTAGTTGGTTTCCTATCATGTCCTTTAAAAGTTCCATATAAAAGTACATGGTGACATACAGTACTACATGGGGTTTTAAAGCATCACAGGAGGATTCAAGGTGTTTACCACCAGTGGGGCTTTATAAGGATGGGGATGTGGGTGGTTGGTCCATCCGTACAACACTTTGGTCCCAAACAACATCACTATAGAAAACTACTGGCTGGAATGTCATGGAGTGTACTAACATAGCACACTCCATGACACTGCTATGCACCTTCATGCTCCCCGGAGGATGAACCCCATGGCCTTTCCTCTAGTACCACCTGTAAGCCAAATTATTCACTTGCACACAATACAGTATATCTCTAATAAATCTACTGGGCAGATTGCTGAGTTGCATTCATGCTCCCTGGTCCTCACTCCTAACCATAAGTGATCATTTGGGTGATCCCAATTTCTGATTGGGATGTGTCCCACATCAAACATTCACATTTGTTCACCTATGCAACATTGTATAATCTGACAAATCCTGTCTAAAAAAGATGCAGAAAAACTAGTCCATGCATTTGTTACCTCCAGGTTGGATTATGGCTTAATATAAGGCTACAACAAGTCTCTAAAGACTATTCAGTTGATCAAGAATGCTACTGTGCATTTACTGACAAGAACTATGTTGAATTACAGTAGTGGAACATCTTAAAGCGTATATATCTCTTTACCCCTATCTGTATCTGTCCTGTGTTTCTATATTCTACATGGGGCATTAGAGTCACTGTGATTCCTCAGCATGCTTCAGGCCATATTTTCATCTTCCTTTGTGACCCCCTGCCAGAGGGTGAGAACTCACCCCCTGCCAGAGGGTGAGAACTCACACCCTGCCAGAGGGTGAGAACTCACCCCCTGCCAGAGGGTGAGAACTCACACCCTGCCAGAGGGTGAGAACTCACACCCTGTCAGAGGGTGAGAACTCACCCCCTGCCAGAGGGTGAAAACTCCCCCTGCCAGAGGGTGAGAACTCTAACCCTGCCAGAGGGTGAGATCTCTAACCCTGCCAGAGGGTGAGATCTCTAACCCTGCCAGAGGGTGAGAACTCCCCCTGCCAGAGGGTGAGAACTCTAACCCCGCCAGAGGGTGAGAACTCTAACCCTGCCAGAGGGTGAGAACTCTAACCCTGCCAGAGGGTGAGATCTCTAACCCTGCCAGAGGGTGAGAACTCCCCCTGCCAGAGGGTGAGAACTCCTGCCAGAGGGTGAGAACCCCTGCCAGAGGGTGAGAACCCCTGCCAGAGGGTGAGAACTCACCCCCTGCCAGAGGGTGAGAACTCCTGCCAGAGGGTGAGAACCCCTGCCAGAGGGTGAGAACTCCTTCCAGAGGGTGAGAACCCCTGCCAGAGGGTGAGAACCCCTGCCAGAGGGTGAGAACTCCCCCTGCCAGAGGGTGAGATCTCTAACCCTGCCAGAGGGTGAGATCTCTAACCCTGCCAGAGGGTGAGAACCCCTGCCAGAGGGTGAGAACTCCCCCTGCCAGAGGGTCCACCCCCTGCCAGAGGGTGAGAACTCCTTCCAGAGGGTGAGAACCCCTGCCAGAGGGTGAGAACTCCTTCCAGAGGGTGAGAACCCCTGCCAGAGGGTGAGAACCCCTGCCAGAGGGTGAGAACTCTAACCCTGCCAGAGGGTGAGAACTCCTTCCAGAGGGTGAGAACCCCTGCCAGAGGGTGAGAACCCCTGCCAGAGGGTGAGAACCCCTGCCAGAGGGTGAGAACTCTAACCCTGCCAGATGGTGAGAACTCCCCCTGCCAGAGGGTGAGATCCCCTGCCAGAGGGTGAGAACTCTAACCCTGCCAGAGGGTGAGAACTCCTGGCGTTTAGTGTTGTGATTATGCGCAGTAAAAGGTGAGTTCTCCAGTGGAGGGCTGCAGTGTTGACAGCTGATCTCTAAGCTCTGACACAAAACTGCTGCTAATGAGAAGTACACGCAGTCATTTGTTTTCCCCTGATGTACTGATACTACTACTACTACCTCACCAAACACACACACACACACACACACACACACACACACACAAAAACAGATACGCATTTTTCAAAGCCACACACCTACACTCACACACACACGCACGCACGCACGCACGCACGCACACACACACACACACGCACGCACACACACGCACACACACACACACACACACACACACACACACACACACACACACACACACACACACACACACACACACACACACACACACACACACACACACACACACACACACACACACACACACACACACACACACACACACACACGAAAAGGAAAACATCTCGGAAGACAAAGGTCAAAGTGTTGAGGAGAATTCTCCTGAGGATGACAGCTGGTTGACAGGAAACAGTGAAACAAATCAACACAGCAACTCTCCAAAAAGTCACCTTACACAAATGAACAAAGTAAGCCTTATATAGGCTACAGTAGATTTACAATATTGATGTTCACATATTTAAATATAAGACAGGGTCTAATAACGGCATGGCTTCCAAGTGAATCATGGTGGCCAGTCAAGCACATAATATGTGCTTGACTGGCCACCATGATTCACTTGGAAGCCGTTGAAACCTTTTGGGCTTATACTTATATTATAAGTATAACCCCAAAAGGTTTCAACGCAATCCGACCCTCATTCATTGTGTGAAAACAAAATGCATAAAGGTACTTCTTTGGCCTACTGGCAGCGTGCACATTCTGCACAAGACATTGGGTGCTGATCAGTCCAGCAGTTTGTGAAATTAGCACCCATCTGTAGACCTCTTATGACTGATTAGTACTTAGGTTGCACGGCATGTTGTGCACCAAAACAGGAGCTTGTCGATCTGCTATTTGCGGTGCATGACACCGGCCCACAACTAAGTATAAATCATGCTTTGCAGAGCAACTCTATAACGTAACAGGAAAAGTGGGCATTCACACATTCTGTGTTCTGGCCCTCATCATTGTTTCACCGACCCTGTCCAGAGCCTGGGCAGAGGCTTTTGTGCTGGTTCTGCACAATGGTGTATGTATGCCACCGACTCAAGGCTGGGCACTGCACTCCCTGTGTTGGTGTGGAATGCTTGTGTCAAATTCGAAGTCGATGGGGCGGTTTTCGAGTTACGTGGATTACAGACGTACGTACACACATACAGAGACTTGGGGCCTTTATAGATCAGATAACAGACTAGGTTCACGAGGCACATAGAGTAGATAGGTCAGTCTGAGGTTCTTAGGATGGCCAGATCAGATTTCAGTTAGCCCTGAAACATGACATGCAGCAAGTTCAGCCTGTTTTTTGGGACCACTACATTTACAGAGCAAATGTGTAAATAAACATTCAGATTTCAAATATGAAGCACTCACCCTAGTGCCACGGATGTTAACATCCATGGCCCCAGGTTGAGCACTTTATATTTTAAATCTGAACATTTGCTCTGTAAATGTAGCAGTCCCAAAAAACAGGCTGAAGTACCATCGTCATGTAAATGAGTAATCCTTTACATAACTTCATGAAGTCAAAATAAATTTTACAGACAGACTTTAAAGGACCACTTCACCACTTTCCAACCTATCTTCATATAACTATATCCTCACTAATAATCATGAAAACAATGGTGCAACTTTTTCTACTCAGTCCGTCTGCGTCTCATAGGAGGGTTCAGAAACCGTCTTCACCTCATCGATGGTGAATACAAGCTAATAGAAACTGCAGGCTTTCTAGTCCTGAAAAGTTGCAAAGCGAAAATGGAAGCCATCATTCTCACGATAATGAAAATCTAAACTTTTTTGTAAAATAATCTTGTTTAAAAAATAATCTGCCTAATGATGATGTCACTGGAAGACGGTTTCGAAAGACGAAGACGAGAAGAAAAAAATCATGCCATTTTATCATGATTATTAGTGAGGACCTATTATATGAAGATAGGTTGAAAAGTGGTGAAGTGGTCCTTTAATATCATGCTGATCTATTTGACACTTTCTGGACTGACACTGAAACAGATTGCACACGAAACAGGCGCGCATTTCCTGAAACCAAGTTTCGATCTGGGCCACAAAGAGCTAAAACCATGGTCTCCTGACCCAGTGTGTATTTGCAGTCTCAGTCTGTATGAAGGATCTCAGGTGAGTCTATTTTCTCTGGTCATTTTTCACCCAGACCAGCAGACCACCTTAAAACCCCTCAGAGAGGCACCACGGACGGCCGCTCTGTTTGTTGGCCTTCTAACAAGACAGTCTGAACCATTACAGCCACTGGGGAGAAGGAGATGGTGAGCGAGGTACAGAGAGAGAGAGAGAGAGAGAAGGTGGAAGAGCTAGAAGTATAAGGAATGACCCAAGTGGAGGGAAAGACGGAGAAAGAGGTGGTAAAATGGTCCAGGGGAGGAGGAGGAGGGGGGAAGGGGGGTATGCATTGAGAGCAGAGGAGAGCTGCTGTTAGTTGTTGTATTGGGGATCTGTTAGAAGATCAATGAAAAGA
>NC_137867.1:26143249-26150749 GCF_963924005.1 Protomyctophum bolini | reverse complement strand
CTTATCAAATTCTTCTCTGTTTTTCAAGAAGTAACTTATTCTCTGAAGGTGAGAGAATAAGGTACTTCTTGAAAAGAAGTACGTTCTTCATTATTAAGAAGTACATCCCCCCCCCCCCCCCCGGACTTACCGACCGACCGTCGGACTAACGACTGACCATCGGACTTACCGACCGACCGATGGACTACCGACCGCCGCATCGGACTATATTGACCGACCGGGCGGTCGGGTCAAATGGATTTCGCCCTTACTTCCCCCCTGGGGAGTCTATATCTTTCCTGTCATACGACTTGTCACACACGTTACCGCAGTGAAATTTGTTCTCCGCATTTGACCCATCTCTTGGAGCAGTGAGCCGCAGCCAAGGAGCGGTGCAGAGCTGCAGCCGTGCCGCGCTCGGGAATCATTTGATTAGTAGATTTGATCTCCCAATCCAACCCTTTGATGCCGAGTGCCAAGCAGGGAGGCATTGGGTCCCATTTTTACAGTCTTTGGTATGACCTGGCCAGGGATCGAACCCAGACCTCCCAGTTTCAGGGTGGACACTCTAACCACAAGGCCACTGTCTGGGATGTTGGGATGGTAGAGACGAGGAGTTACCATCTACAGTATAGGGAGCAGAAACGATAGCAAGTTGCCTAAAATACGTTTTGATTTGTTTCCAGATACTGTGTATAGCATGGCATTGTAAATAGATTTATCTAAGTTCACGGGGGATAAGATTATTGAAGGTATTTGTATTTGTTTCCCTGGCACAAAAGTGGGAAATAAAAACAACAAAAACTAGGGACCGCCCTGGGGGTTCCGACCCACAGGTTGAGAACCACTGTACCCCCCCCGGTCCAATATTACTACTGGGGAAGAAAATCTTCTATGGTTAAACTTTATTCAAAGTTTGCTTTGGCGCTCTTTTTCTATTTCCCCGCATGTCTGTAATTCACGCAAATTAAGGTAATTTCTTTCCAACTACTGTAAATGCATTATTATCTTTCCACCGTTTTGCTTCTCTTGCTATTGGCATTCTTTTATTAAAAAACTATGTTTGCACCATTAAAGCCAGCAGTCTTTTGGTGAAGCGCTTGCATTTACATTTCAGCATGTAAGACCTAATTGTCCTGTCCTTCCATTCAAGCCAATTTTCCAAATGCCTCTTCCCTATCTACAGTATATGCATTTCTGCATTAGGACCTAATTTGTCTATACCGTCCCTTCACTAAATATATGCATATAACCATTAAAGCTCATTTTCTTTCCCTAGCTCTCGTGAATACATGCATTTCCATCCTGATTTTTTATACAGTCTTTAGTTCTCCTCTGCATGGATCCCATGCAGTGGAAGCTCATTTTTTCTACTTTCTCTGTGGCCTCCTGCCTCTCCTCTCCTCTCCTCTCCTCTCCGGCCTGCGTGAAGAGAGGAGGAGGAGGAGGAAATCATTACTGCTCCTTCTCTTTAAATTGGGGAGGTGGACGGCAGGTGAACACTGCATTGATCGCCCTCTCAACCCCACAACACCCCCCCCCCCCCGCACCCACCCCCTGCAGCCCCAGTACATCACTACCAATTGTATGGCCTTTCCTCTCTCGCTTCTCTCTGTCTCTTTTCACTTCTCTCTCGTCCTCTCTCTCTCTTTCCTCCTTTCTCCTGCTTCCCCATGCATCATCACCAATTGTCTTCCTCTCCTTCTGTCTGTTTTTCAAAGTTAAAATGGCATTGGCCCCAGATGAATAAGAAGAAGGGATTCTTGTTTCTGTCCCTCCGAGTGACCGATCCTCCCCCCCCCCCCCCCCCCCCGCACACACACAATGGCGATGTGGAAAGCTACATCACGAGGAGGAAAACAGGAGGTGTGTGTGTGTGTGTGTGTTGGGGAGGGGGGGGACAGTTACATGGGGTGGAGAGGTGAGGTATATGTGCGGGGGGGACAGTGTAAACATAGTGATGATTTCCCCTGAGTTTCGTTTGTCCCGAGCTTAAAGAGGGAGAGACAGAGGAGAGAGAGAACGAGGAAAAGACAGAGAGAGAGAAAGAGAGAAGGAGTGAGACAAGGGGGGAGAGCAGCCGCTGTCCTGTCACTGTCTACGACTATAACCATGGTGACACATTCTCCTCCTCAAACCTAGAGAGGGATGGTGGGGGGAAATCGAAATGCTGACACACACACACACACACACACACACACACACACACACACACAGCTGACCCCCCATATATGCCTCTCATCATCCAATTAGGGCCCAAAGTGAGGAGCACAGGGAATGGAGACTTTGGCGTAGAGGGGAGAGGACAGGAGAAGAGAGGAGAGAAGAGAGGTAGACAGAGGAGAGGAGAAGTAGAGGAGATTAAAAGAGGTGAGGAAAAGAGAGGAGGGAGAGATAAATAGGAAGAGAAATTGTACTCTTCAGAGATTAGGCTTCCTTCCTGTGCGATCCTGTGCGAACTGCTAGCAAACAAACAGACCGCAACCACGCACACACCCACCCTGCACACACCCACACACACACACACACACACACACATACACACACACACACACACACACACACGATTTTATATTTATGTTTGCGGGGAGATTGTGGTCTTGAATACAGCTGCTCATATACTGCTAATGGCATGTATTTTATCTGCT
This sequence comes from Protomyctophum bolini, assembly GCF_963924005.1. NCBI lineage: Eukaryota > Metazoa > Chordata > Actinopteri > Myctophiformes > Myctophidae > Protomyctophum > Protomyctophum bolini. Next base: position 26,148,122 of record NC_137867.1, on the reverse strand, counting down.
CATGCGGAACTCCTGCCACCCATCTTAGAAAACACAACTAAAGCTACCTTCAACTGGCCAACAATTCATATTTTCTCCTTTTTCACTCCCTTTCATGCTTTCTTTCCTCTCTCTTTCACTCTTCACTCGTTCCGCACTCACTATGGTAGCCTCCTCTTCTCTTCTTCTGCTCTCCTCGCCTTTCATTTCTCTCTGCCCTCTCTTCCCCATGTCCTCCACTCTCACTTTTACACACTTTTCTCTCCTCCTCTCATCTCTGCGCCTCTTCTCCCTCTGAAACTAATTACCAGTGAAGGCGGGAGCAGAGGGAGATGAGAGGGAGACATGAAGAACGAGGGGAGAGCTGAGAAACGAGAGGAGGGAGAGAGGGAGGAGAGAAGAGAGGGGGGGGAGATAGACTAAATGGATGTTAGTAAAAGTATCTCTTGTAGAAAAGAAGAAGCTCTTCCAGATGTACTCAGACCAAGTCAAGTCCCTCAGGTATATTCTGTAGAAAACACCAGTACTGGGACATTTTTCTCCCACTGCCTCTTACTCAAAACAAAACTGATTATCAAAGCGTGCCTCAGTCAAGACACCACAACATTTTAATTGAATTACGTCTCGTGTCCGCTCTTTGGGTGACTAGGTGTGCAGTAGTCTCGTGTCCGCTCTTTGGGTGACTAGGTGTGCAGTAGTCTCGTGTCCGCTCTTTGGGTGACTAGGTGTGCAGTAGTCTCGTGTCCGCTCTTTGGGTGACTAGGTGTGCAGTAGTCTCGTGTCCGCTCTTTGGGTGAATGTGATGTTCAGTAGCAAAGCCCAACTAAGCACAGAACATCTGGATGACACTGTCCTCACATTCATCAAATGGCTGCTTGTGGTCATGTCGACTACTGTGGTGATGGTCTACGTCTCGTGTGGTCAAATGGAAATAGCAAACTTTATAAATACTTATAAAACGGCAGTAAAAGATTAGCTGGCAAAGGTTTTTCTTTTTTGAGGGGCACTATAGCCTATATTGAGCTATAGTGTAGATTCTTGTCCTAACACAAACTTTAAATGCCATTGACAATGAATGAATTTACATCATATGTGGACGCGCAAATAGGCTATTTTTGTGTCAGCATTGAAATGTTGACACTGTTGACACTTCAATGCTGAACACAGAACAGAAGATTCTGTGCATTCATGCAGATCCCAGCATGAATCAAAGGTCAAACTAGCTTTAGTTTGAGCCTATAGTGAGCTAGCAGCTCTGTGTCCAGCTCTGTGTCCAGCTCTGTGTCCAGGTAACTGTCACAGGTCTGAGACCAGCTCTACCTCCCCTACCATGCCTATAGTGAGCTAGCAGCTCTGTGTCCAGCTCTGTGTCCAGGTAACTGTCACAGGTCTGAGACCAGCTCTACCTCCCCTACCATGCCTATAGTGAGCTAGCAGCTCTGTGTCCAGCTCTGTGTCCAGGTAACTGTCACAGGTCTGAGACCAGCTCTACCTCCCCTACCATGCCAATAGTGAGCTAGCAGCTCTGTGTCCAGCTCTGTGTCCAGGTAACTGTCACAGGTCTGAGACCAGCTCTACCTCCCCTACCATGCCTATAGTGAGCTAGCAGCTCTGTGTCCAGCTCTGTGTCCAGGTAACTGTCACAGGTCTGAGACCAGCTCTACCTCCCCTACCATGCCTATAGTGAGCTAGCAGCTCTGTGTCCAGCTCTGTGTCCAGGTAACTGTCACAGGTCTGAGACCAGCTCTACCTCCCCTACCATGCCTATAGTGAGCTAGCAGCTCTGTGTCCAGCTCTGTGTCCAGGTAACTGTCACAGGTCTGAGACCTCTACCTCCCCTCACCATGCCGGATCGATCCAAACTGAGTGCCATGTGCTTGGGCCAGCAAAAAGCCGGCATCAGCCTCCCTCCATGCATCTTCCACTATTGAAAGGCTTATTTTTATGTCAGTAAACAACTCACGGTCCTGCCGCCACGTCCCATGCTCCTTTACCACACAAACGATCAATGGCATTATGCAAAACACAGCCGATGGTCAGGGCAGGGGAAAAAAGAGAAAACACGAGCGAGGAGAGGGAAAGACTGAGGAGGGATAGGGGAGGAGAGGAGAAAAGGAGAGAAGGGGAAAGAACAGGTGAGAGGAAATCGATGGACGCACCCCGAAGCCACACTATAATGTGCGTGTTAGTGTGTGTTTGTGCAACAGTATCTGATGCTGCACTCACTGTAAAAGTAATACAAATTAAACTAAAATCACACTTTCATTCCATTTCTCCATCTTTCTCTCCCTTCATTAACGCATGTTTAGGCACTGTCATCGCATTCTAACCTCTACTTCAGTAGACTCATGCGATTGGGCGGAGAAGTTGCATTTTTAATTTGCTGCGTTTGCGTTCACACTGCGCTGTATAAACCGCATCAAGGAACCACAGCAGGGAACTTTATCAATGTGTTCAATTCATAAACTACACAGTGAAATCTATGGTGTTAAAATTATACTATAAACCACACAGTGAAATCTATGGTGTTAAAATTATACTTTGTGTAATAGTTAGGATGTAAAGTGAGTGTAACAAGAAAGAAATAAAGTTACTATGTTTACCCAGGTTAACTGGACTAAGCTCAAGAACTTGTTTACAGCCAGGCCCTGATCAGTGTGTTGTCGCGGAGACAGTGACTGGACGTTTGTGTGTGTATGTGCGTGCGTGCGTGTGTGCGTGTGCGTATGTGATGTGTACATTAGGCAATGTACTTGCAGTGGTACAGGCAGGCCTATCTGACGTTTACAATATGTAGGCTACTCCCATAGATGATCCGATCATCGTATACAATTATTATGCATAGGCTACATGTTAGCTACCGTTTATGTGTTTGATTTTGAAGTAGGGCTATTTATATACACGATGAAGAAAGTCCCCCGTTTTTTGGCAAACTAGAATGCGATTGTTTGATCCGCACCAGAATTCGATTGAGCCTTCACACCTGCCAAACGATGTGCACTTTCCGACAATACGCAGCAGGATTCGTTTTAATCGTGGATTGGCAGTAAAGCATTCTGGTGTGAATGCCACCTAAGTATCAGGGGGCTGGGGACAGTGGGGAGTAAAATCCTAGACACAAACACAAATACATCTAGCAAACGAGAAGGGGCGAGCCATCATCATACCGTCACGACAGTGGTTCCTAAACTGTGTTGCGTGCACCCCTTGTGCACCCCTTGTCCACCTTCTAGGGGGTGGCGTGACATGAAAAGGCTAATGGTGGTGCTATATGGTTTTATTTTAATATATATATATCCAATATTAGGGCAGTATATGCAGAATATAGCCTATGCTGCATATACAGTATATGCCATATTCAGGTTGGCATGTGGATATATGTGGATAAATAGGAAATATATGTTTATGCAATTTATATTTCCATGTGGGGGGGGGGGGGGTCAGCTAGGTCGTGAGGTAACGGGGGTGCATGGCCAAAAAGGTTTGGGAACCGCTGTGACTAAGCAACAATGAAGCATTCTCAACTGAAAAACGTTGTGTGTCGAGTCGACGCATAACTTTTCTCAGTTGAGAATACATAATTTTCATCATGAAACACTAGACTTTATTCTCCTCTCCTGCCTCCTACAGTATGTTTGTTTGTTCAGGAATAGGAAGGAAGGCACTGGAGCATCACAGACAGTTTGAGCCGTTTGTTTGTTTGTTTGTTTGTTCCTTCCTTTCTCTCACTATTCCCTTCATCATTTTCCTTTTATAATCTCCCCCTTTTCTTCCTCAATCTGTCTTTTTCTCTTTCCCCCTCATTTATGCTCTGTTCTTTTTGTCCTTCCTCTGATTTTCTCCACCTCCTCCTCTCTCTCTCTCTCTCTGCAGGGAGGGAGGGATGGATTTTTCACCTGCTCTATCTCTCTTATTGGTCTTCAGTTTCCACTAAGGAGAGCTGCTTCACTGACTCACCCCTACACCCCTGGATCTCGTGTGTGTGTGTGTGTGTGTGTGTGTGTGTGTGTGTGTGTGTGTGTGTGTGTGTGTGTGTGTGTGTGTGTGTGTGTGTGTGTGTGTGTGTTGTGTGTGTCTTGTTTGGCTGGTTGAGAGTGGGTGCCAGTCAACCGAGTGTGTGAGAGAACATGTGAGGAGATGTTTGGTGTGCGTGCCTGTTTGCATGCTTTCTTTATGCTTGTGCATGTGTGCGTATGCATGTGTGTGTGTGTGTGTGTGCAGTCGCTCGCAGCAATATAGGACCAACTCTCTGACTGACCCCTGACTAACACCTGGTGTTCTGAGGGAACCCCCTGCTTCCAACACACATACACACTCACACAACTCTTCACATTATATTCACCACACTTGGGTGACCAGCCACACATGTGTGCACCCCATGGACACCCCAATGGTTGCGAGTGCACAAACAAACACGCACTACGCGCACACACACACACAACACACACACACACACACACACACACACACACACACACACACACACACACACACACACACACACACACACACACACACACACACTCCCTGTGGGGGCTAGCTGTGTTGCTATTAGGTTTCTGTGTGGTGTCCATTAGTGATAAATGTACTGCTGCATCCACTGCAGCCAATCAATGCTGCCAAAGTTGGTTGACCCTAACAGCAATCCATAAACAACACAACACAACTCCATCTCTCTCTCTCTCTTCCATCTCTCTCCATCTCTCTCTCTCTCTCTCTCTGCTTCTCAAATCCTCCATCTCTCTCTTTTGTTTTCTGCCTCCCTCAATCAACTCCCCCCCCCCATCTTATCTCGTTTTATTATTTCTCTCTCACACACCCTTTCATCTCATCTCTTTCTATTCATTTCCTTTCTTTCTCTGTCTCTCATCAATCTTTCTATCTTTTTCTCTTT